>NC_050177.1:22722262-22884762 GCF_008315115.2 Sander lucioperca | reverse complement strand
GCATGAGGAGGAGGAGCCAGGCTGTTGTGGCTGTGTATGGTTCTTCGACACGCTACTGAGGCTCCTGTTTGTGAAATGAATACATTGTTAAATTGCCAATATGTCTCGTTTCTTCAAACTTCAATCATCCAATCCACCAAACACCAAACGAGTCAATGGCAGAATAAGCTGTTTGGCATTGGCAGAGAAGATTTGGCAAATTTTTCATGGGCAACCCACATACTCAGCACTGCTGCTCATCCCACAAATGCATGTTCCTTACAAATGGGGCACCATTTGAAAGGGAACTAAACAGGCTTTCCAACGGTATAAGATATATTTCCAAAAAGCATTGTTACCACAGAGAAATAATCTACCAAACACAAATTTCCTTACTTTTTCGGCTAAGTTTACTAACAAAATATATATATATATATATATATATATATATATATATATATATATATATATATATATATATATATATATATATATATATAAAAATAGTGATTGGCCGCAGTAGGTTTTTGAAATTCTCGTTTATGGGAAATTGTACACCCCCCCCCCCCCATGACATTTTCCCATTCAAAGCGCTGATTTTCACCCGAAAAGCGACTAGTTTGCAGGTATGTAATTCATTTAGAAGAGAATCTGCAGATTAGTCGATCGTGAAACTAATTAGTTAAAGCACAAATCTTTAATGACGGCTGAAAAGTCTTTTTCTTCAATTCATTTTTACAGGTTCTGAGGAAATCAGCTCCACCATTCTCCCATCCTACGAATAATAAGTGAATGAATGAGTTTAACTTTTCAGAAGGAAGTGCATTTGAAGACGAAAGATTCACTCAGGATTTAATATGCCAATGTCAGTATGAGGCCTAATTACTCTGTATAGGAACATGCTAAACAAGTACACATATGTAAAGCACACTAATCCCCTCTCCTCTTCCAGTTTCCTCTGTCTTTATGCCTTCAGTGTTTCAGTTTTTGCAATCAATTTAAACTGCTGTTGCTATCAACCCTGTCCCAGCAGCCAGAAACTAATTTCTTTTGTGCACATTCAGGCTGTCTCTCATTTCTGATCACCAAACTGCTTCATTAACCTCCTTCCCAAACTAGAAGGTAATTAAGTGAACAGCTGTGCACTATCTGAAAACTCATCATACTGTCGCTATCCTCCGCGAGAACGCCAGCGTGGAACCCGCCATCACAGGTGCACAGTGTGTAGACAGCTTAGTCTCACCTCTCCACAGCCATTTACACTACAGCTGCAGGTCAAACGCCACCTCTTCAGACAATCAATCAAAACTCATTTACGTTTAATGATCTCACCAACCAACTCATCACAATTTCACATCATTACAAAAAGTTGTTTTTAATCAATGTTAAACACTTAGGCTTGTTGCAACTTGTAAAAATTGAACTGAAATGAATTATTGTAAAAGATAGCCATCAGTGGTGAGACTGCCAGACGTTATGAGAGAGGGAGTGTGGAAGCCAGCCAAATCCAAGTTTTTTTAATAACTGGGAAGTAATCTGGGTGATTTGTGCATCCATTCGTCATTTGGCCAGTCATTCTAACCATCCTTATTTAGTGCCGATGGGGTCCGCACAATTAACCCAGAGGAATATGGCCTCCTCGTCCCATCGCCTGGAATCTTCCCTCCCTCAGCTTTTCCTCTGCTGATCTCACCATCCAACATTTTATATCACCAATGAGTAATTATCTTTATCAAAGTGCTTATGATAATTACAAATACTGCTGCAAGATTAGTAGAATAAATTTGCACTAGGTCTTAGCACTCTCATAAGCTAAAAAAAAAAAAAAGAGCAATATTAGACACCTATCCAAAGAGGCCAGATCATCTGTGGCTAAAATTGCAGGTGATTTTGATGACCATATATAGTAGGTGGACACCTTCCAACATACATGAGCAGCTTTTAGAGGTGTGTGAACAAAATTGATTCGCGATTCTTAGGTTTTAAAATCGAAAAGAAAATGCAATAACATTAGTTAATAACTTTAGGTTGACAAAACGAAAAAGGCGAAATCCAACTGTAAGGGAACAGTGTAGCATCCAGACCATGTACAGCGATCACACACACCAGAGTTATTAATTAATCACGCTAAAAAAACAAGTGTGTTAAAAGAAATTTGCATTCGTTTGTTAAGGCGTTCATTTTGACAGCCCTATTCATGATACTTTCTCATCTCTTCATTTTAATACTTAGTAATATACAATGTTTTGAATAGTTAAATAAATAATGCTACAAGATAGAAGGCTTCAAATAGACCCTGTGATCAGTATCGGCCGATACTGCTTCCAGCGACCAGAGATCAGCCCCAAAACTCTGATAGGAGTACTAAACACATACTACTAAGTACCAGTAGTAGTCCTCACAAGCATTTTAGCACTGTTTCAGAGTAATCTCTGGTGGCATGAGCGTGCCAGTGTTGTGCCAAGTTTTGCATCCCTGCCGAGAATAACATCCACCTTACGGGCAGCAACAATAATTTCTGCCAAATAATTCATGTCCCTTAACACTTATCACCGTTGAAAATTGCACCAACATCGGGGGAAGCAAGAAAATTCTACTCTACTGAGTCTAATAAAAACTAAACGTTCTAAAGATGTGACCATAAATATAGATAATTTATAGTGCTGTCAGTTAAACATGTTATTAACGGTGTTAACGCAAACCCATTTTAACGGCGTCAATTTTTTTATCGCTAGATTAACGTTCTTTTTGGCCTAGCAAACTTTGTAATGTTTTTCACATGATGTTGCAACAACTAGTAACGTTAGAAAAACTACAACACCACACCGGATCTAGCTAGACCAGAAACACAACAACAGGCACGCTGCACACACTTGTTTGGGCGAGCCGGCAAAAGAGTAGTAGGCTAACGTTACGTTTTGAGTGGATGGCGAGTGTGAGACGCCAAAATGGGTGCCAATAAGATTCTGAATGGAAAGTTTACTTTTAAAGTTGTCGGGGGACAGTAGTTTCACGCATACACAGCCTGTATGACACGGAGAAAGCAGCCCAACTGGAACTGCTGCAAACGCTGTCTCATTAACCGGTGATCACTGGACGTCAGTGAGTAATCAACATTATTTAGGAGTTACTGAACACTATATTGACTATGTATATCAGCATACGGTTTTAGGACTGTGTTGTTTGTATCGTTTTGACTGTTTTTGTCATTTGGGACATTGTCCACCCCTTTTTCTGTCCAGGAGAATTGTTGCCTTCCTTATTAGAAAAACGATTTTTGGACCATTTAGTTTGTACTGTATAAGCAAAGTGTTAGTGTTACATCTCAGTTAGGTTAGGTACTTGTAGGAATTGTGCAATAATGACAGATTCACACATTTTTCTTTTGTTTACAGTAAATAAATAATAATCAAGTTCATAAAGTAACTTTCTTTGCATTCATTTGATTCCCAATTAAGATACACTAGTAAGAATGGCTTTCCATTGTTAATATGTACTTAAAAACAGTTCTGAAATGCCAAATAATTGAATTTTATTCATGTGATAAAACATGCGATCATCGTGATTAACTATAGAAAATTGGTGATTAATCACGTTTAAAAAAAAATATCGTTTGACAGCCCTAATAATTTATCATCATTAATGAACAAGACAAAGCAGTTCATATTCTTTTTTTTAAACATACTTTTCCTTGAAAATAATTACTTTCCCTTGTGGATGCAATTCTCAGCAGGGATGCAGGACTTGGCCCAACACCTATAACTCCACTGGACACGGGAATCGTCTCCTGCACATGTAGGCAGTAGTAGCATTATAAAATGCAGAATGTAACTGCACAACAGCTGCTAACATCGACAACAAGGTCAGAAACGACTGTTATGGGCGCCTGGGTAGCTCACCTGGTAGAGCAGGTGCCCATATATAGAGGTGTACTCCTCGACGCAGCGGCCAGAGGTTTGACTCCACCCTGCGGCCCTTTGCTGCATGTCGTTCCCCCCTCTCTCCCCTTTCATGTCTTCAGCTGTCCAATGTAAATGGGGGCCTAGAATGCCCAAAAAATAATATTTAAAAAAAAGAAACGGCTGTTATACTTTATGATTGATAAAACCCGGTAGTCAAGGCTGATGTTGTTTATTTTCTTCCGGGAAAGGGTCAAGTGATAGGGGCACGACAAATCAGGAAAGGACCCATCATGACTGATTAGACCCAATCAGGGAGCAAAAGTGGGTGTCTGCATCATCGTTTCCAAAGGTCTCCATTTCTGCTTGTCCAAACTACAACCCTGGAGTTTTAAAAGTAAAACGGGGTCAGCAGCATTTCCAAATGTCTGTTCGAGGGGCTCGGAACGCTGGTGTAGTGTGGACGCCAGGAGTAAACGTAGCCAAAGTTATGCGTCGCTCTCTCTGCTCGGGGCATCTCAGGTGCTGCAAGCATATCACTCTGCCCAAGTAGCAGAAGTAGCAGTGCTTCGCCATTCTGAGAATATAGTTCCCAGTTTATATACGGTTAGAAGATGTCTGTGTCTCATGTGACCTTGTTATTTGTACACGCTGCGACTATACAAATCACACCATGTAAATAGGAACATGTTGGCGTTATTTTGTCACTTACTGGGAGCAGTAGGCTAGATGGAGCCGATTACCTCCAGGATCTGTGCTAAGCTAAGCTACCGGTGGAGCCGTCAGACAGAGTCACAACACGCACGGAGATGAGAAGGGTATGTATGGACTTATCTAACTCTAGGGGATACGGTGAATAAGACAAAGTCCCAATAAGTCGGCATGTTCCTTTAAATAACATAACACTAATTAAAAGCTGTCCTCACAGAGATATATACGGTAATTTCCCTGTGAATACAAAGAAACCCAATAGAAGGCTCTCGTCTTAGTCTAGGTGTTATGGTATACATATAATGACAGTATTGAAATAACCCTTGCACCAGGTGACTCCTCTCCAAGGTTAAGAATGCCCTGTGCAAACATAAAATCACACAATTCAAAAGTGACATGTTTTCATAACAGCTGAACGCGTTGAACAAAACACTGACACGACCAATCATAGAGGCTAAATGTAAATGTTGATAGACAAAAGGCCTGGCAGTGCTTAATTTTCAGCGAGGACACATAATGGGAATAAATTAGGGTGTTTTCTTAGTCAAATGACCTGGGGAGTGCTGGTGATTTGAATGGCTGGTGTTCTTCAGGCATTGATAGATGGAAGGTGAAGACAAGGGTGAGCAGGCTGTGGAGGTATTACAGGGAGGGGAGGATGGTGGCGGTGGAGTTTCAAAGGGCGTGGGCACCTTTGGACTCATCCTTCCCTTTATTCCACCCTCTCTCTCTCTGTTGCTGACAGGCTGCTGACTGACTGAGTCGGGGAGATGAGACATGGGTTCATCACGCTTTGTGTGGCCTTGGGGCTTTTTTCTCCTCACATAAGATGGCTCATGTGCTTGCGTTGCCATCTTAAGCTGTTGTTTTACAGCCCGGACATTTTTCTCTTTTACGACCTACTTGAGAGCAACAGCTACAACCCTCCATCTCCATTTATCTTTTTATTTGATATGTTTGTATTTTAACCAATTCAATTAAAGTAGATACATGGAGGGATCGTTAAAGACAGGACAGCATCATATGACTGGCCTGAGGTTGCATGTTATTTGCCGTATATTTTTTGATCGTGTCCAGAGCTTGTTCTATTGATTATTATTTTTCTCCCCCTCAAAAAAGACTAATGAGCCCAGAGAATTCTACTGGAAAGGTTAATACAATATTGAAATGTCAGGAGATTAATGATATTGTTCTTTCTTCCTATGGTCCTGTAGGAGAGGGTGACAAATGTCTTGCCCTTTTCACTCCGTTCCTCCCCATTTGTGATCTTTTTCTCTCTTCCTCTCTGTCTCAGTTTCTCTTCCATTCTCTATGTCCCTTTTTTCCCCTCCCTTTTTGTCTTCCTCGTTCTCCTCCACTGACCATGGTCTCCAGATGCCAAGGACTTCTCCTCATCACGGCTTGTGTATGCTGTAGCAGTATATATGTAGTATATATGGCGTGACACAACACAGGATATGGGCTGTGCTGTACACTGTGTGCGGTTGTCAGTCAATGAATAGCACTGATCTATCTTCATTAGCGGTGAGATTTCAATAAGAGGAGTTTACCTTCTGTCAAGAGCAGAGACTCTTCCTAATGCACCGGACCATCAAACTGTATATTGTTACTTTTCAGCTTAGTCGTAGAGAGTGAAACACTTCTGTCTTTCAAGAGATACAAAAATCCTCCTCTGTGTTTTGGTCTTCGTGGTGCAGATGTTCACGGGTCTTATGTGTTCACTGCTTCTATAGTGCACATCTTGACTCCTCCCATGCTCCTGCAGCACCCTGGCATGGGGTCCAAGTTTTAATCAACTCTGCATAATTGGAGTGATTCCCTGTCTTGCTGTATATTTCAATCCATCTGTATAATTACGGTGAATTAAAAAGTCTTTGTCAGAAGGAATGGGGAGGGAGAAGCCTCACCCATACCCCCTCCACCCTCCTCACTGTAGCTCACACAATTACACATCATCATGAGAGAAAGAGGAAATTACCTCTTTTGTTATCTCATTTTTCACTGGTGGTGGCTAAATGCGCATGAGCGTCAACAATAATCAATGCATCAAGTAAACTTGTGCACCTAACATCTCCTATATCCATTTCAATATTACAGATTAACCAATTAGCTTCGCACTTCACAAAAAAAACAATGGCGGTTGCTCTTCAAGGTCTTTAGGACTGGTGGTAGAGGAACAGCAGGCAATTGTGAGCCTTCTCCCTGCTATGGGCGCTTTTGGCCATCCATGCATCAGTGCAGTAATTGCATCGATGAGGAGAAAAGCAGTGGCTTGCAGGCGAGCATGGGTCATCATCACTCTGTGTGAAGCTACCAGCCCTAAGGTAGGCCATTACTGCAGTGTGTCAATAGCTGATGCTGTTTTATGATAGAGGCCAAACGTTAGACCTCCCAGGGTAAAGTGATCACTTCCTGCCTCCAGGTTAAAGGTTCAGGCAATTACAAGGCTGTCAATTTATCATCTGTCTATACAAGGTGATCCTCTGAATTGGTCGAATAAGATCTCTCACTGCCAGCAACTGAAACAGAAATGGAGATGCAACCATTGTGTCTTTCCCCTACTCACCATTCTTGGCATTGCTCCTTTGATACTGTCATTGGCATCCCAGTCCTAGGCCGATCCCTGGTCTATGTCTCTCTCATTTCCTCATCTCATCCATCCTTCAGCAGGCAGCTACTATCTCTTCCTTTATATAGCAGACATCTGCCATATAGAGCATGGCCAAATCACTTTACTATCCTGCAGGGGAAACAGTCCTCCAATAACTTCCACCTCCATCCAGGAAGTCCTGCATTAACCATGAAGCTAGTTTGCCAACTCATAAGGTTTCATTCATGTTATCAGACCTGCCAGATCCTTTGAATTATTGCTATTCTACAGTGTGGCTCTTTCCTTTCTTGTCTTGAATTCAAGCCAGTCATTGTTTAGCATTGAGGTTGCTGTAGTGTTTATGATGTAGTTCACAGGAGATATCCTGTACAAATGACGCATATAAAAAGGCACTAAAAACAATACCACTGTCATTGTGAAAATTATAATGATCGTAGTTGTAGGTTTAATAACCATTTGTTGTTGACTGTACAGTAGATTTATTCCATGATAGAAGCCTGATAACCATGCTATGTGTGCCTTCCTTTGTCCATAATTGAATCTAAGCCATCTTTATCTGCATTTACTGTCCAGTCCCTAAAAGGCTTTTATTCTGAAACAGTTGTCTCCCAGTCCTCAGCCCTTTATGAGGCCTTCTCCCAATTTTGACGTCACTACCTCTTCTCTTTTGACCCTCGCCCCATCTTTTCCTCCTTTTCATCTCTCCATCATTGTCCCTCTGCCTCTAACTTGCCTGCAATTGCTGCTTTTCCTTGCACAATGTTTGCGACAGACAATTTATACAGTGACAGGATGAATCTATCTCCGGAATGACTGACAAGTGCTGCTCTGTCTCTTACCAGCTCCCTGACTCACTCAGTCGTACCTGCAGCCCTGGGCTCTATTTGACTCCATCAAACGTTTTTGCCTCATTAAAGTTTGCCTGGAATTTGGCAGACGTGAACTCATTGCGTGGAATGAGAAGCATATCACAAATTCTTCAGAAATGAGTTTGTGACATGCTTCATCTAGGATTGTTGATTCTAACTTACTGGAGCTAAAGTTATGTCTTCATTATATCTTGGTACATGTTATCATCATATTAACTGGTTATTATGGAAGATATAATTAGTTACAATTGAATTTAAAGCAAGATTTACTTAAAAGGGAGGGCAAAATGTGTTTACTTTAAAAACAACTGATCAGTCTGTCAAAGTGATTAATCCACCAATCAATCATTTAAGTCACTTGTCAAGCAAACAACAATTGTCAATTACAAAACATTCTCTGGTTCCATCTTCTCTAATATGAGGATGTGCTGCTTTTCTCTGTTGCAGTTTTCTAGGATTGCAAACTCAAATATCTTTGGGTAATGGACTGTTTTGCCGACAAAGAAAGCAATTTGAAGACGTCTCCTTGCAATGAATTGCAATGGGTTATTGTCACTATTTTCTGACACTTTATAGACAAATTGAGTAATTGAAAAAAAACAATCAACAGAATAGTTAATGAAAATAATCATTTTTTAATCCTTAATGTCCTTTGTGTGATTTGTGTGACAGTAACGATGTCAAGAACCACTTAAAAACTTTTAATGTACTCATCATAACACTATCTGAAACCCAATAAACGTCCCATCACGTCCCCTGTGTCACAGATTCAGCTTCTGTTGGACCGGTCCCTCAGCTAGGCGAGAACAAAACATCCATTGGATGTGACTCCAAGTTCACATGCATTAATGTTTTACTCAATGCTACTGGTTTACTTTTCAGTTATATCAAGATCGGCCATGACTTCCTCGCTACCCCTATCCTCTGTGAGTCCAGGCATGAGATTTGTGCAGCCAGCAGAAACGGCAAAACTGCAGTGTGCTTGTGCAGTAGCAATAAAGAGCAAAACAAGCTGTAAGTGGAGTACACTGGGATATGGTGCCTTAAAAGTCTGCTCAAACTTTGATTTACACAGCTCGTCAAAGCACCACACTATATTTGATAACCTAATGTTCTGTCTTTTCTGCTGTACATGCTCTTAATCAGTCATGTAATGAACTACGCTGGTACTACTGTTAAGAGTCATTATATATCAACCCAATTAGACACAGTGCATCCATGCTACAGCTTTATCTGATTACAAGACCAAGAAAAAGATTAAAAACTTCACATTTTACATAAGTAGGCCGTTCTGTTCAGAAACCAGTTATCTCCTTGAGGACACAGAGTCGAAGTAAATTTGTGCAAATATTTTTCTTGGAAAGAGGACAAATCACATTTTTTGTCACAAGTTGTGTTTTTCCAATTTGTGTTTGTAATTAGAGTGTGCAGCACCCAGACATCTAGCGGATAATCTGGCCTTTCTGTATTAGACGGGAAGTGGACCGTGAAAGTAATTGGTGAGTGTAGCACAAATTGGATCTAAGCATGAGGCGATTTTTATTCCTCTGAGGCAATATTTGCAAAGCGATTAGAACAATGCTGCTGCTGCACATTTTCAAAAGCTTTATTACATATGTGTAACGTTTATGATCGAATGTTAACAGGTCCAGTAATCAACCCCAAGGTGGGAGGTAGTATGTGAAGCTTCCAGTCAACTGGGAGGAAGAGAAAAACCGGTAGTTTACAACCGTGGCTTTGGCTGCTTTAAAAAGGGGAACAAATAAATAATGCAAATGAAAAACACTCAACTGTTTCAAAACTGTTCCAATTAGGATTCTTATTAGATGCCTCTAAAATAAACTGCCAAATCAACCACAAAAAATATGGATTACAGAGTTGTTTTCTAAGAAATACATCCCACAGAGAGACGTTTTATTTCTGTTCTTGTTGGGAGAACCGTTTCACCCAAAGTTGTGTGAGCCACTTACAAATAACATGATTAGAGACAAATTCATTACCAAGTAACACGTAATGAGATCTTGAGCAGGTAACTACTGGGGGTTCAGTAAGCCAGCCAGAGTCATCCTGCTGTGACCCTGGCATCAAAAGCATAGACGCAGATGCTTCCTGCTGATAAATAGGGTTTTATCACTTTGGTAGAATCCTGGCCAGTATGCCTGGCTGAATGCTCAACAGAACTATTGTGTGGTTGGGGAGTGAGGACAGTTGGGAAGAGGTTTTACTCTGAGGACAAGGACGGGTGGGAGAACTGATGTCATTAGAAGCATAAAGGTTTTGTGCCAACAAAAAGGTGGATATAAGCTCCTTCATAGATATATAGAGGCACAGGGGCTTCAGGAATATGCTGCTGGTTCAGGATCAACACGTTTCAGGTAGCAGAGGGCTTGAAATCAGCTGCAACTAACAATTGTGTTAATTCCCTGTTGATTATAACTATTTAATTGACATCATATATCATATATATATATATATATATATATATATATATATATATATATATATATATATATATATATATATATATATATATATATCACATTACATTTTCCCACAGCCCAATGTGACATCTTAAAAATTGTTTCTTTGCGTCTGAGCACAGTAAAAAAAAAAAAAAACCAGGAAATAATAGCACAATTGCACATTTCAAAAAGCTGGAAACAGAAAGTGTTGAGCGTGTTTGCTTTATCAGTGACTTAAACAATTAATCTATCATTTATATTGTTGTCAATTAATTTTGTCAAAAGAGAAGTGGACTGGAATTTTAAGGTCAATAAAAAACAGATGATGATATAGGCTGCTCAGACAATATTCCCTTGAGTTTGGTTATTAAAGAATTGTGACCAAGATATGCACTGAGCAGGGCATTTTGTATTTGAAAAACAAACGTCAGTGCTCACAGGTTGGACATACTGTGTACTGGCAATATTGTTTCTAAAATAGCCTACCAAATATTTTGTACTGAAATTTGGTTTTACTTTTCGGCTTACATACAGATATACAGTTTATTAGGCACACCTCCCTAAAACTAATGCAGTGTGCAATGCAACAGCTCTACAATACATTTTGTGAAAGATATACTGTTCAGTCTTAATAAAAACTGCTTCAGAGAAGTGTTGATTCAAGTTAATGGACAAGATTAAATGTTAACATCAGCAATTCCATGACAACTGGACAAACAGGATTATGTGATAAAATGGAAAGCTCGCGAACAGCTACTGAATGGACATTATGGTCTTTATGTTCATTTTGGTGGCTCTAGATTTTGATGATGTGATGACTGTATACATGCATTCTACTAAGATGTGCTTCTGATATTCAGCCTACTCTCACTGATATATTACTCGGGTGGACAGCAAAAATTGAGGATTATAACCTTATTCAAGGTAGGATGTATTGCAGGACAGTTGCATTAGACTGTATTAGTTTGAGCTCAGGGAGCCTAATAAACTGGCAGCTGACTGTACAGTATCTTCAACAAGTCAGTGCCATCCATGCCGATGTTTCGGTTGGGTTCTACTTGAACTAGTTATGCATTATTAACATCACACTGCTGAGCTCACCTCTCTGTTTGCCACCTTTTGCTAATCTAATTGGTGGGGTTAAAAGATGCTGGGGTTCCTCCCAGTTTGCGTTGCGTGCCTGTGGCAGCAAACCTCCATCAATTATGTGCTACAGTCGGTTTCATGCTGAACACAGAGGAACATGTCAACACCCCAAGATACTGCTCTGCGCACACATGAAAGCCTGGCCATCCAAACAGAGGAAAATCCCTGACCGCATAAATTACTGGGTGGAAAAAGGGTGAAGGCACTGTACATGTATCAAGCCTTGTTTGCTGTCAGAGATGGGAGAAAGGGACACAAAGGAACGCATAGGCGCTAAGCAAAGAGTGAGAAGGAGGAAGCAGGATGTAAAATGAACAGCAGATCAGAAGAGAAGAGGAAGAAATTTAGTCAGAGAGGGGTGATGGAGAATAAACTGGCCAATCCTCCAGTACTGTAGTGTCTTCCAGGGGACTGACTGTTACCAAAGCACTAGTACCAAAATACTAACATGGTAAACAGGAAGCAGAAATAGCCTTCAGTCTTGTGTGGTGGCAAGACAAACAACCGCCAGCACAATCCAGTGTGCTTATTGTGTAAAGTGGAAGAGGAGCTGTGGAAGTATTTGATGAGGGATATGTCTGGGTGCCTCTGCCATTGTTCGGCACAGTTGAGAATCATTTATCACAATAGGAGCACCTGGTGTTTAGAAAAAGCTTTAACAGAGCAGGAGCTGGAACACCACAACCAGAGCGTCTCAGCTAACAAAGAGTGGAAACAGCAACATCTTTCTCCGCATCTATCCCTGTCACACATCTCTCCCTCTACCCTCCATCTCAGATTTCCCCTCCCTTTCTCCGCTGCTTTTAACATGCCTCCATCTCCTCATGTTAATTTGCTGCTTCAGTGACACGCATCATTGGGGGAGTCATTTCTAATAACCCCGCCAGCCCCCATACACGTGCCTTTGAGTCATGCACTGAGATGTCATTCAAATTATTACGCATAACGGTAACAATGATGCATTTCTAAAGCCTTACTTTCTTCCTGACATGAGTGCAGTTCACTCAACACTCAACACATCCAACCAATCCTCCAATGTTCTCCCTCCCCCTTACTCTTCACAGATGAACCCCACGTCCTCATCTCATCTTTTTGAGGAAGAGCACGAACTGAGCCGCTGGGGTGAATCACTTCATTTCCCTGAGCATTTTGCCACAAGAAAACTCTTTTTATTTCAGCAGGATCTCAGCAAGTCACAGCCTGCTCAGTGTCAGCGTCTTATCACATGTCACGATGCAGGGCTTGCCATTTGAAAATGGTTTCAAGGTAAGAGTGTTAGAGGTTTCTTTACCTTCTTTTCCCTGACCCGAGTCAAAGAAGAGTTATTATTCATTCACGCGGGGCCGTCAGGGATGATGTGCGGATGACATTTTCCCTTAGCTGCTTTGTTGTTGGAGATCCAAGGTAGAAAGGATTGTCAGAGACTAACATCTGCTGTTTCCTCCCTTAGCCTCAGTACAACACATCTCAGCAGCTCAGAAAATAACTGAACAGAGCCACTGGGATTCTCATTCTCTCATTTACAGACTTACGGGTGTAAGCAACACATGTGAGGCAGATGGCAAGATGAAAATGTACCCACACAACAATAAAAAATATTATTTTAGTTTTGTTTTTTTCTATTGGAACAACCCAAGGTGACGTGTAAGCTGGTAGGTTACTCTGGTATTGTATCAAATTCAGCTATCTTTTGCCTTAAAACAGACAACTCGCTGAAATTTGCTAAGAGTGGCGTTACTACAATCTGATAGAGAAACCGTTTTTTTTTGTTTTGTTCATGTTTACTTTCTAATTCCCCAAACATGGCCTTGACTGGCTGCATGATGTCACGGTGTTCTGGATGAAAAAAAGCAGAAAGCAGATGCCTCGGTAATAAAGACAATTAAATCGGCAGCTGCGCCATCTGCTATTGTCCGTGACCGAAGTAATGAGTGGAGAAAGGAGTTGAAGAGGAATTTGGAGAAGGTAGCGGTGTGCAGGTATCTTTAGCCTCATCAAAACCCCCAAGGACCTGCAGATCTAGAAGAGCGCTCAAACTGTGCTCAAGTTTTGCTACCTATATAATATGTATGATACAGTCTTTTTAATAGATTAAGCAAAGTTGGCATTTAACTCAAGGGACCCAAAACAGATTATAGATGCAGGGTAATATAAAATATCCCTTTAACATAATCTCCTACATTATCCCTTCCTCCTCTGCCTCTCCAGCCCCTCTCCTGCCTCCTTTGTGGCCTGAGCTGGAGAAGATAAGAAGTCTGCCAGCGTGTCGACAGTGACCTTGCCCGTCTTGGGGTGATTAACTGATTATGCCTCAAAGAGTGATGACATTCAATGCTTTGAGGCCGACTGTTGTCCTCGTTGGACACATGAAGCAAGTGAAGAAGAGAGAACGTTATCCCCAAGAAAAGACCAAGGTTTCCTTGTCACCAATCTGTTTTACATGGTGCAGCAGTAAATCAAGCTCATGAATGTTATACAAAAAGCATACAGATAATAAGTACTGTCACATGGAATTAGGGATGTAACGGTATGAAAATTTAACCTTGCGGTTATAGTGACCAAAATTATCACGGTGTTCAGTATTATCGCAGAATTTTTAAAAGTGTGCACAATATGTTCAGAAAGCACTGATAGGCCTACACAAGCTGAGATCGTTTCAAAAAGTGTAACAGTGTTTATTATATTACAAAAATATAGGCAATAGGCTTGTAAAAACTATTGAAAACTGTCTGCTGAAACACCGGCCCGCTGTAGGGGGTCCGGTAAGAACCTGAACCAGAGATGTCTGACCCAGGAAAATTTATTTACAACTCCAACATGAAGTTAACTATGATGTTGTATTTGACGTTACATGTGAAGTTGGATGTGGTTCTGAAATATAAGCAAATAATAATGCACATTAATAAGCATCTGACTTACTATGAATATTATTTACCAAAACTAAATGTTATAGCCACCAGCATATAAGAAGAAATACTAAGAATTACATTCATTTCTCTGTAATAATTAACATAAATGTAACATATTGCTCAGTAACACAAACTGAGAATAAGCCACATCTATTACAGCACACATATCCATAACGGAGCAAACAGTGTAATACACCTTTATAGCTAAGCACATGGCTCCACAGGCTAGTCTGTTTACTGGAGATTGCACCTCGCTAGCAAACACAACCTGAATATCAACACGTGGCTGCACAAGTAATATTAAACAATCTGCACATCTATAAGCTATGCAATAAGAAACACAGCAACAGCAATATTATCAAGGCGATAATATCTCTCTCTCTCTCTCTCTCTCTCTCTCTCTCTCTCCAAATAAATGTCATGTCGTAACACGAGCAAAACTTAATCCACATCGTAGCAGAACACTTATTGAAATATGAAAGTAGCTTTAACGTTTACACAGATAACGAGGCAGTAAAACCCAGGACAGTTTAGCAAGCTACAGAATAGTTTTAACTTATGTTCTGGGCTAACCACTTCACTTCAACAAGAATTAAAAAGAAAAGTCTGTTAACATGTTGCTACATTCTGTACCGTTCTCCTGTCTGAGCTCGAGTGATTGGCAGGAGATCAAAGCGATGACTCTCGTCATGGATTTGTCAATCATCTCAGGAGAGAGCAAGTGTTACTATCGTAACTATGGGCTTTTTTACAAGGCTGATAAATGTCCTGAGTGCTGTCATCTCCTCCTTCCGACATGAATCCAACTTCAAGAAAGAAAGAAACACGTTGTAGGCTACGCAGCGCGGCTGCGCGGCAACTTCAGGAGCCTCGGATGAAGCTGGGAAGAATTAAACACAGGTTTCCACACCGTGGTAATCCACCGCGATAAGGATATTTTAAATGAAAAGGGTAATTGTTACCGTCAACATTTTTACCGTGGTTTACCATTACACCGGTAATCGTTAAATCCCTACATGGAATGAACATCTAGCAAATTATTATTCAATAATGTGTGCAGCACCCTCTAAGTCTGTCTCAATGATAATAAGACTGAAATTGTTGTGTTTGGTCGTGCTGTACATTTTAGTGCCTGTGTAGATGCTCTTGGTACTTTAAGTTCCCATATTCAACCTTTTACCAAGAATGTGGGTGTGATTTTTGACAGTGCTTTTAAATTTGGCAAACAGATTAGTTCTGTTGTTAAAACCAGCTTCTTCCAGCTGAGATTTTTGGCTGAGGTCAAGCCCTACCTGCTACGCAAAGACTTTGAAAGAGTCATACATGCATTTATTACGTCCCGTTTAGACTACTGTAACTCTTTGTATGTTGGATTGGATCAGTCATCCCTTCGTCGGTTACAGTTAGTCCAGAACGCAGCAGCTCGACTTTTAACTGGGACCAAAAAGCGCGACCGCATTACACCAGTTTTGGCCACGCTTCACTGGCTTCCTGTTTGTTTCAGGATTGAATTTAAAATTATATTAATTGTTTTTAAAATCTTAAATGGGTTGTCGCCTTCTTATTTATCGGAGCTCTTACATGTCCACACACCTGTCAGAGCACTGAGGTCTTCCAATCAGATGCTCCTCGATGTGCCAAGATCCAGGTTAAAAAACAAAGGTGAGCGAGCCTTTTCATTGGCTGCTCCAAACCTCTGGAATAGTCCACCTATTCACATAAGAACATCTCGGACCTTAAGACCCATTACTATGCATTGGCTTTCAATTCAAGTTGAGCTTTGATATCTTAACCTTTTTCTACGGTTGCTTATATTGTAATGTATATTGTGTATTGTTTGTGTATATTATCTCTTTGATTTTTGGACCTTGTTAAGCACTTTGGTCAACTATGGTTGTTTTTAAACGTGCTATATAAATAAAATTGAACTGAACTGAACTAAGAGCTTTGATTGGATTACTTCTATTCTGAAGTGTAAAGTTTATTTTATTAAAAAATAAATAATTTATTATTCAGCAGTGTGACTGAAAACAGCCACAGCCTTGTAACATTCAAAGGCCAGGGCAGAGGTTCTGTGCAAGTCCTTGGTAAAGACTTCTATCTGCAAAGCTCTGCCATCACACATTTGTAAGTGCTACTGTGTGAAAAATATTAGCAAGCTCCCATAAAAGCTAGGCTTTAAAGATGTATATCTCAGTCTTTATCCATGTGTGTGTGGCAGAAAGGGATAGTTTTGCATATATCCGCCCCACTTTATACAAGCAGAGACAAAAGCTGGCCTTGGCAGAGCTGCTTCTTTTTTCTTCGGTGTGGTTTTCAAGCAGAAGGCAGAGCGTGGGTTTAGAAATGCTTCTTTTTTGTAGGCAAGATTTGAAGGACATGCATAGGGACACGTGTAGTTTGGGCTCACAGTCAGATAAAACATTTCTGAATTCATCTTTTTATTGTATGTGGCCTTTAATTATCTTGTATATATGACATATATAATCATATAAACGAAAATCTCTTGCTTCTTGCGATTTACAGAATATCCAAAAATCTCACCAAAAATCAACTGAAGATAATGTAATGTTAACAAATATCTAATACAACAGTACTGTCACACAGCTGCAAGATAAACATTAGTAAACTTGAGGCTTTCCGTTTTTATTTCCATGACATTACACTGCATAATCCAGTACCGGATACTGTTCCTTTAATTAACGAGAGTCAGACAAGGTTTTGGGGTGTCTCCCACTGTGTTCGTTAACACACATCATTAATCAGGGGGGGGGGTGGGGGGGTTCCATTAAGCAGGTCACTCAGGATCATGCTAAACAATTAAGCTTTGATTAAGAGATTGTTCATCAAGCCATCCCACTAGCAGCCAATGGCATGTTTAAAGCCCACAGGAACAGAATGTACTCCGATAGACTTCTACATGCTGTCAGTATATGACAAGCACCACTCTAATTCTTTTATCCCTTCTGCAATTCGACTTTTAAATGGATAAAATCTATTTTGATTATTATTTATCTACTCTCTAGGTTGTACGCCTTGTGTGCCGTTATGTACTGTATGTGTGTGTTGTCTCTAGCTGCTCTTAACTAATTGCCCCTTGTGGGATTAATACAATTGTAAAACTAGTAGCAATGTGTGACACACACACACACACACACACACACACACATTGAATAGAAGTAAAATCACACATACAGTGTTCTTTTCAACAGCTTTTACCTTCAAAAAAGAAGCCATTACAATACATGGCAGTCAATTACGGTTTATTTTCTGCGAACAGTTTTCTTTTCCCTTGAACTAAATCTCTCTGCTTTCATGGACATCCCCGCTCTCAGCTTGTATGAACAGTCCCTTTTAAAAAGACTGCAAGGTGAAATGTAATGCCCCCATTTACCCATATCCATCCAGATAGACAGAAACATCTCATCTCATAAAAAACTTGCAAACAAACTAAAAAAATGACAAAACTTAAACCAGAATTACAAACACTCCTCCAAAGTTCCAATTAGGTTGATCTCCAATTAGCAGCACTTGTCAACTGACAAATAGGTCTAGTAATCAGCACTCTGGTATGCAAGTTCAAAAAGCAACAGAAAACAAGTAACAAGGCTCCAAAGCAAAAGGAGAAAAAAAACATCTATGCATCTATGAACGGCAGGTGCAAAATTATTTGACTGCTTGAGGTGTGTCTACACACAAAGCGTTCAAGGCAGGCGCAGTATTGAGTTGCAGGCCATCAGTGTTTTGGAAGCGCTCAGAGCCCAACACACACTAGTTACACACATAAAAAAGAAAGAAATAAGACTTGATGTGTAAAATTCTGCTTCTGGTGGCGTTTACATGCATATAGAGCAGATTCTGTCTTCACATAGGATTGCTTTTCTTGTTGGTTGATGGTTAACATATAATCACTCCACAAGTTACTTTTTAATAAAGAGCATGTTAAATGACCAATAGCTAATGTATTTAGGCCAAGTACCTAGTTTTTTTTTTTGTTTTGTTTTTTTTTAGAATACATAGCTGCTTCTACATAGGGTGGAGAATACACAGCATCTGTACCCGAGCTGAATATTTAGGTAAGAAAAGATTAGCGCTGAAAGGATAAGTTGATTAATAGATTGACAGAAAATTAATCAGCAGTTGTTTAAGTCATTTTTCAGTTTTTCCAAACATTCGCAGGTTCCCGTTTCTCCCATGTGAAAATGTACTGCTTGTATCGGTTTAATATCACTGTAAAATGATTGGGTTATAGGCTGTTGGCTGGACATAACATTCAAAATCATCATCTTGGGCTCAAAGAAAAGGACTAATCAGTTAATCGAGAATATAATTGTCTGATTAAACAACAATGAAAATAATTGTTTTTAGAAGCCCTAATAAAGGCAGAGATTGTCCACCTTGGCCTGACGAATGTACTATTCTCAACGTTAAGCAGTAACATGGTCAATATCATTCCCCCACACTGTCATTAAGGCCTCAGCAGCAAAGTAGTAGTCCTTTTAAAGAAGAACTGTGCCCAGCCCCAGACTAGTTTTGTGACACAAAGCTCAATATATGGAAAGTGATGGTCAATAACACCATGTTTTAATTCAAACAGGTGGAAAAGTATGTGGCTTCTGGAGTCATTTATCAAATGTGAAGCAATGACGGAAATATATAGAGACATAAAGGCTAAAAGAGAGAGAGAGAGAGGGAGGGAGGGGGAGAGAGAGAGAGAGAGAGAGAGAGAGAGAGAGAGAGAGAGAGAGAGAGAGAGAGAGAGCGAGAGAGAGAGCGAGAGAGAGAGAGAGAGAGAGATGAAATGCTAATTTTTTTGCTGCTTGTCCCCAGCAGCTGGTCTAGCTGTTTGACATGTGTGATGAATGGTGTTGCATTGGTACTGCTGCCCTCTCACCTCAACTCATTGTCACCAGTCCAGAGACAAAGGGGAGAAGAAGCAGGAAGGGGGGGGTCCTGCAGCACGGGCAGTAGATGCTTCCTTTCATCAATCCACACACACACACACACACACACACACACACACACACAGATATATGCAAGCACATACACCGCAGCTCCTTCTCTCAGCGCAAAGACACTGGTACAGACATCAAAGCACACACGCATGCATCCTCACTCACAGCCTGATAACTTGTATTTTACTGCAGTGTCTATTTGCTGAGCAAAGCTTATTTTCTTCTGCCTGGCTAACCAGTTTTTGCTCTCTCCACAGACCGTGTCCACCAACTGTCTGATGCAACAATTACACAGCCGTATGAAAGCGCAGGCTTCTGGGAGTATGCAGAGGAACAGGTACATCATCACAAACTGCATATCTGCTGCATATTCTAGCGGAGGTGAGAAATGAAGAAGAGGTGGAAGAGTGCACACTGGTAAACAGTTGGAAATAAAAGATGGGAGCGGAGAGCGAAAGTTGCTTTGTTGGCAAGGAGTGGAGTCATTACTCGTCCAACCCCCCCAGGCACAGGCAGAGAAGAGGTGTGAAATGGAAGCAGGTCCTGCCTAGTCTGCACTGATGGGTTCGTTTAAAGGGTCAGAATAGTTCGCTGAACCGTTCCTATGAATATGAAAACAAAAACCTCCCAACCATGTAATCATGAATATCATGAAAATGAGTTATTCATGCAACATTATTCTTTGACGCTGTGTTTTAAAATGTTAGCCTATGCATAAATGGACCTACAATTCCAAAACAAAAAAGGTTCTTCCTCAACAGTACTGAGTTTCCTAAACGTCATGTTAGGGCTGCTCGATTATGGAAAAAAAATCCTAATCACAATTATTTTGGTCACCATTATTTAACACAATTACTCATTGTCTTTTGCAAAGATGTTGCATTTATTAAACTTAAGCAGTGAAACAGTTTAACAAATCAACAGTGAAAACAACTTGAACTGTGAAATTTCCCTTTATACTTTTGCCGTTTGAACTTTCTTTTCCATTCAAATCACAGGACAAAATAAGAGTTTACTTGCAAAATGTAATTTCCGATTAATCTGTTTTTGTGATCAATAGAAACCGAAATCGTAATTGCGATTACAATTTTGATTAATTACACAGCCCTATGTCATGTAAGAAAATCTTTCATAATCGGGGTAATGGATTAAGAGAAACAGCTTTTAACAGCTAGATTTCTGTCGGAGAAACATCATTTCTTTGCCATGTGAATAATAGTTTCTAACAGGGCTTTAACATGTGCACATGTGCATGACAAGCACTTCAAACAGGTAAAGTATAGGCTAACTGTGACAGCAGCAAAGGAAGGTAAGAGAAGATCATCACTGGGTGCAGCACAACCTTGTATTCAAAATAATAAAATCCACTCAAATTAAACCTGACACTAAAGTAAACAAGTGTAATTAAGCTGGTTTGTGCAGCTGAACAGGAAGCTATTTTTTTAAATTTAGACATGAGCACAGTAAGGAAAAACTCCAGAGCATGCTGTCCCACTGCACCGCATCAGTTCAAATACTCTGATTGATGAACAAGTATAACAATGAACTACCCCAGCCTAATACACCCCAAAATGCCAGCCTTGGTTCAAAAATAAGGACAGGGGTTAGGGAGAAATTGGCATGTTCTACAGATTTTTTTTGTTTATTTAACGAGGTGAGTCATTAAGTACAAATTATTATTTACAATGATGGCCTGGCAAAAAAGGCAAAGCCTCTTGAGGGAAGGTGTAGAGGCTAAAAATGGATGGAGATGTAGGAGAGCCAAGAATAACACAGCTTAAGGGAGAAAGGACTATAAGATGAGAGCCCCAACATAGAAAACTAAAATGAGTAATGGCTGACATTTATCAAAAACTAGAATGTTAAAACTGTGCTTAATTTGCTCAACTTTACATGTGTCATTATTCATTAATGCCAACAGATTCTCTTGTTTGATAGATTTAAGAAGAATGAGTAACCTTTAAATCTTGATCAATCATGGTGGGGAGAAATGACACTTAATGCCACCACAAAAGAAATCACACATCAAGTTTCACAGGCCCGGACAATGACATCCATCTTTTGCCAGTGTCCAACACACAAATGTAGGACATTAAAAAATGCCCAGATTTACAATGAGAAGGAACTGAAAGTTGGAGCAAATGTTCATGAGATATGTTAGACCAAACCAAAGTGGTTGATCTTATACACACCCATCATCCCACCCATATACTATGTGTTTGAGGACTGACCCCGTGGGACCTGGGGACAAACACAAACAACCTGTGGTTTCATTCATTGGATTCAAAGATATGCATGTATCCAAGCCAAGGCAGAAAAAACACATTCATATCTTATATGGGGATATTTTCAGCATTCAGGAATAACACACTTTGCAGGAACTAAAAGAAATAACTTTGTTACATCAATATTCCCAAACCATTTCTGTGACAAGACATGGTGAAAGACTGATGGTCCAGTCCAGCGGTTCTTCACAACATATGGGATTTCAGCTAGTAGCATGACACTAACCTGAACTACACCAACAAGTTAGTTCTCACAGGAAGTGACAAATGATCTGTTCCCCCTGCAGACCACGGAGGTACAGCACAGATGAAGAACTCAGAGCCCCCCCATCCTCAGTACTGATCTTATCAACTATATTACATTCTAACAATTTGCAAGGAAAGTATGCCAGACACTAGCCATATGACAGATGTCTAGTACCAAAAGTCAGAATATTAGATAGGAGTAGATGCCATGTAGGCTATACAGTGTAAGCAACGTTTCACACATAGCCTACTAGAGCTGCACAATATATCGTTTTTTTAATCGTCTACACGATATCAACTGGCGCAATATATGTATTGTGAAAGGCTGCAACATATCGCGATAAACTCAACATAGCAGTAGAAATCTGCTTTTTAAAATGTTACTGTTGTTCTTTTTTTAGTTGTGCCTTTTATGTTTAATCCAATGTTCAATTTGTTCAATAAAAGAATGTTAGAAAGGATTTCCTTTCGTTTGTTTCAAAAGTCAACAAGCAATTTGTTGTATTTTAGAAGAATACTGAAAGCAACAGAAATGCCGAATTGAGTATACTTTAATATAGGGCTGGGCGATATGGAGAAAATCAAATATCACGATATTTTTGACCAAATACCTCGATATCGATACCGCAGCGATATTGTAGTGTTGACTATTGGTGCTTTCACAAAATATTTATTTGATAAATAATCATCAGTAATGTCGATATATATACTGTAATGCAGCCTTTAAAACCAGGAAAAGACAACACTTATGCCATATTACGATATTACGATATCCAAAATCTAAGATGATATCTAGTCTCATATCACAATATCGATATAATATCAATATATTGTCCAGCTCTACTTTAATATCTGTTTATTTTTCGCAAGTAATATCGTTATTGTGATACTCATCGATATCTCATATTTTCCTCATATCGTGCAGCCCTACCACACTATGTCACTGCCTCCAGTAACAAGCCGGAGGACGTGATACTATCCCTCAGACATACGAGTCTCTCAAGGTTTCCATCAGCCACCTCCAGCTGTCACCGCACTGTAACTGACCCAACAAACAGCTGACCAGCGCAATAACCACAGAGCCTGGCAAACGGTTGCTTTTGTCATTACACTAGCCATAAAAAAAATATGGGATAGGCTACAGTAACATAGTGAGCTGTCTTACCATAACCCATGTGTTCCTCCATCAACAAGCCCCGGGCATAATCCCCGGCCGACCTCAACCCGAAGTGATGATATGAACACGGAGTAGTGCTCTTCACACACGTTGTGTTTTGCGCCTCTAATACTTTATAGGCCTACGTTTTCGCTTTGAAATAGTACAGGATAACAACATGTAATTTTTGGACAGTTGCCTAGGCTACTTTCTGACCATTTGCTTCAAGTTGAGGCGCAAAGCCCGGAAACGGTCTCATTAGTCAAGAAATGAGCTCAGGTGCTCGTGATTGACAGTGTGCCGTGTGGAGTGATGGAATAGACCAATCTGTTGAGGGCGGGGGGGTGGGGGGGGGGGGGGGGATACAATAATCACCTTCAGGACATTTTCTGAATGATTACTGCAGGATGTAAATTACACATGACTTTATTATTGACATGATTTTATAAACATAATATTGGTTATGATTTTTTTAAAGATTATTTTTTGGGGCTTTTCCCTTTATTTGAAAGTGACAGTGGATAGACAGGAAAAGTGGGAGAGAGATGGGGTATGACACGCAGCAAAGGGCCGCAGGTTGGACTCGAACCCGGGCCGCTGCAGAGGACTCAGCCTACCTACATAGGGCGAACGCTCTTACTGGGTGAGCTAGAGGTCGCTGCGGTTATGAGTAATAATATTATCATATTATTGTCTTTAACTATTAGGGGTCATTTTAGCTAGCTACGGCCTTCCTTGTTTAATGGTGAAGTCTGCACCTGGGGGGTCTGACTCTGGGGAAACGGTTTAAACTATGGCTACATTAACCTTCTGTTCAATTACATTTTCCCAAACTCAGCCCTAAAAAATAGTTTTTTAAAAAATAGTACAGGGTGCATGGTTGAAGTTTCATGCTAGGTTCTACCAAACATCTGGCTACACACCAAGTAGACGAAAGGCTGTTGCACAGATCTCTGAAAAGAGGGCACCTTGCCACAAGGCCCATTAGGTAGCACCCAGTTTTATATACAGTCTATGGTAGCATCATGTGGAATGCAAACTACCCACTGAGGCTGACCTTCTTTCATCACTTGACATAAAGTGGCAGCACTCCTTATGCAATGAATTGGTTTGTAGTTCTCCCACTTTTATGGCCAATAAGAACACAGCCTTGTGAGACAGCCATTGCAGCTAAAACACTTCAAGGGGTTTAAGGCTCATGCTGCAGAGCTTCCCTCACCATCCGTCACCCCGCAGAAGCTGATAGTTAAGAGGCAAACAGGAAACACTGGGGGCAGAGAGGGACAGCATGCAACAAAGGTCCCCAGTTAGAATCGAACCAGGGTCATATGGTTTGCACTGTAACCATTCGGCTACTGGGGCGCCCCAGTAAGGAATAATACTATGGGCACCATTAGGAAATTGAGTAGAGGTCACAACAACTCCCTGCCATTCTCCCCATACAGACCATTCACCATCATTCATTAGGTTGTCCCTCAACAACTTCAGCATTCCCTGAAGCAACTGGTATTAGCAGAGTCCAAACCACAGCGTCTTACATGTTAAGTGGAAAACACTTAACATGAAAGACACAAACTGCTGACGCAAATTCAGTAATATAGCAACGTCCATAGAGTATATAACCAGACACTGCAATTGTATGGTCACCACAGGTGGTGTGTGTACTGTTCTATGGGGTCAGTATGAAAAGACTGGTTCCATATGAATATGGAAAATGTTTGATGGGGAAAAAAAATATAAGAGGAAAAAGAACAAACTCTTTTGTGAATTTATATTTGCAGAAAATGCTGATACAGAAGCGGTTATATATCCAGTTTTGCATTTCTTTCACAAGTTATTTTACTGTGAGAGCTCGAAAGCAAGCTGCCTGTCTTAGTGATTTAGGAGATTTGGATTTGTGTTTGAAGCTGCTCCTTTAGAAGGATCAAAGTACGGATTGGTTTGACATAAGAAGCAGAGCTGAGTCAGGAGCTCTTTCACAAACACACACAGTAGGCTACACATCTCCAGTGCACATGTACACACACATACACAGTACAAAATAACTACACACACGTTGCTGAGTCAAACACTATCAAGATATCACAGGGGGCATGTTTTTGGACAATCAGGCAAACTTGCCATCTTTCATGTTGTTGTAGCTACAGTATAAGAAAGTAGTCTACACAAACTACACCAAAAAGCCCTTTCCCTTTCCCTAAGAGGTTTTGCCACTTGTCAGGCTGCCATTGTAAATAAGAACCTGTTTTAATGACTTGCCTGGTAAAATAAAGGTGAATTTGTTTTTACATATTCATACATAAATACAGCCAAGAGACATTAATTGGCATTTTTCTTTCTTGTTTTACACCCAATTTGGACTTGTCCATTCCTCTGTATAGAAGTCTTTCTATTAAAGACAAACAGAATTTTAGGCATTTTCATTTTTCAAAAATATTTTATTTGATATTGATCCAGGTACAAGGAAATAAAAGAACATGATTTATCTTACAGGACATGGGAATGAGACTGTAAAAGTTTATTTTCTTGATTCACTCTCTTCTTGGACAAGGACATGCAAGCGAATACAGAAGGTGGTTTACAGGAGAAAACAAATCCTAATGTACTGTACTGTAGAAATGGCATTGGATTGGAGTGTCACCTCACATCCATACTGTACAGAAAGACTTCACCCAACAACTTTCTCTTTTTGTCACTTTTAATCCTCTTTTATAGCAAAAAGGCAAGACACAGATAGGCTACAAAGAATCAACAATATTGAGAAAATGAATAAAAGAGAAGGAAAGCCAAAGTACTTTCATCCTTCCAAAAAGACGTTTTCTCTATTGTCTTGACAAGCAAATTGTGAGCGTTTTTGCTCCTTGTGTTCAAAAAAGGTTTGAAGTTTCTTAAGTTTTGACATGAGAGGAGCAGTGCGCTGAACATGCAGGACGAAGAGTGACTCGGACGACTACTGACCCGGCAGCTCACCGCGCTGTGAGCACAGTGTGCCTATCATCTCCTTATGGCCTTGCTGCTCGGCTCTGACAGCAAACTTTACAAAGGAACAAAAAACACATTTTATATTCCACGAATCTTTATGCATATTTCACAATATACTTTTATTATCATTTTAATAAATACAAAACGACACTGTGATTTAAAAGAAAACAATGAGTATTAAAGAGACACTAAAACGCATTAGACATTAGAAATATCAATCTTAATTTGGTATGTTCTTTTACTGACATCTTGTCTTAAGGTGGATGAACCAGCACATTATACTCAATCAAAATCCACAGCAGAAAAGAAAAGGAGGACGACAGAATCGGACATGAGAGGGATATTTTTGTCAATGAAAATGGAATGGCATAATCAAGTGGAGATGCGTATGGATATATACACATATATACACATACATAAACACCACCAGAATGTAAAATAACCTGAGATACTCTTTGCACCTCATTTCCAGAACACTGGCCACTGGGTGGATGATATAAAATGACGATGGCATGACAACAACAGTACAACAGCATCTGACGGCCTTTTGTTTCCACCCCCTTTTTATCAACATTAGCAGTACAAAAAAAAGACAAAACAAACAGTCATTGAACCACAAAAATCCTGAACATTAATATTGAAAACATTGTTGTAAGCAGCGTTTTGTAGTCCATAAAAGGCATACAAATAAACAAGCTTTTTCATTAAAAAAGGACAACCAATAAAAAACATTGTCTGAATTGACAAAAAATTGAGATTCAGAGGCTGAGAAGTCGAAAGCGGCAGATAATTAAGTGTGTTTTGTGGTGGTCAGGCAGACAGAAAGTGTTCTGCTCCACACTGTGGCTGTAGACATGAAGGCAGTGGGAACTGCTAGTTAATAGTTAACTAGTTTTCTCTGTTTTCACGTCACCGTTTGGAATCAAACAGTGACTCAAAGCTACATTGTAAATCATACACACACCATTTCTTCTCAAAGGTACTGACACACGGCTGTGCTGACCATAGTGTATTGGCAACTGAAGTACCAACCTTTAGAGCAACAACTGCTTTAATAGATTATCTAATTTTAACAGCACTAAGCTGGACCCAACAGGTCATTGTGATGTTTTCTTGGATGACACTGTACCACAAATAATATCAAATAAAACTGTAAGTGCTCAAAAAAGCAAACAATATTAAAATGATGAAACTAAAGACAAAAATTCAAAACATAAAAGATGTAAACAAATGATGTTGCTCCACTGGTATTTTAGGCAGGTTTGGGAGTATCACTGCTACTAATCCCAAGAAATACTCCTTTGTGATGTCTGCTTAGCTAAAGTTAAGGCTATAGAAGAATCATTAATGTGCCTCTGTAAGTGCTATGACTGAAGTATGCATGTGGACAGATTTCACTGACTTCTCCTCCCTTTTGGCTGTTTTATGGTTAGTGTGCTGTTATACTGAATGGAGCGTAAACTCAGTGTAGTATAATTATTCAGGCAGTAAATCAGAAAAACTAAAATTAAAATGCTTGTATAAAAAAACTCCCTCAGTTTGTTTTTCTTCTAAAAACAGGGCAATGGCTGCAGTTGCCCAAAGCCTTGACCACTCAATGTTTCTGATATCAAACAATTGTTTTAGGTCAGTTAATTAGGAATGAAATAATCAACTCAATCACCTACAGTAATACAGTATCCTCTGTGTACAATTCTCCCAGCCTCATATCTGCCTTTCAGACCCTCGGGAACCTTGTATGTCTTCCACCCAACTAGTCTCAACTATGGAAATGGGTGTCTTATTTGTTGCTGTCTGTGAGCAAAGCCGTACTCTTTAATATCTCTCTGTACATTAGTATATAATTTTCTTCTCTTTACTTTACAGTACAGGAACTCCTCTTCACATATTCTTCCGGTTCTTCATGTCAGCAGGAGCTATGTTTTTGTGCTTATCACCAAAAATTGCAGTGCAAAAACAATAATTAATAATAATAATGATAATAATTAATGGTAACTATTAACAAACAATGGATTATAAAACAATTATTTTATGGCGCAACAGCCACTCAATTCACATATAATACAAATAACCAGATAAAACCAACTGTTTCTGTATATGGAAATTAAAAGCTTAAACTGAATTATTCTTGCATAGCAATGCAACAACAAGTTAAAGAAGATATTTACAGGAACCAAAATTCCCTTTTCTCCAAGGGCAGTTAACAGAAAATTTGTTCTCGTATAGATGTTTTCTTTTTTTTTTTTTTTTTACTTGCCTTTTTCTAACAAAAAGAAAATTACAGTAAGGTAGGAGGTGGAAAATATTTTCTTGAGGACGAAACATAGTGAGATGTACAGTATGTCTGTGTCTATACATCACATTTACAGTTCTGTGACACTGCTTTTCTCTGCCATGCCCTCTGCTGACCTCCTTCCCTCTGAGAACTCACAGATGAGGACAAAGTCTGTTGCCTCAACAAGGAGGGCGTCGTTCTCTCGAGGACAGGCTGGGCTTTCTCCAGTTCACATCCCAGCCAGATCACTCTGTGGGAAGCAAGGGAAATTAAAGAAACATGTATCTAAATTGAGAAATGGCAGGTTTATTTAAAGGAAAAAAGAAGAAACATTTTGGGTAATTAATTAGCGTAGCTTAGCATACATCAGAATTGGAAAACAAACTCTATTGGCAAAGTTTGCTGACACATACAAGGCATTTAACTCTAGGTCACAATAGCTGTCACTATTTTGAACAAATGTAGATGATAGATACACAGCTAACAAAGATACTGTACCAAGCTAAACAAAAATTAGCTAAAGGCTGGAAGACTGGAAAACGGCTAGCCTGAGTTTCTCTAAAGTTTAAAATATACACCTATCAACACCTTTAAAGCTCACTCATTAACATGTTGTTTGATTAATCCATACACAACTTGTGTGCTGTAACTCCTCAGCGACAGCCAGGTGCAGTGACCTCCCAAAGTCTTGCTGTCACAGTGAAGTTGTGAGGCAGTTATGGTCCAAATTGTTGGACTACACAATATGACTTTTGTCACAATTTCTTTTTTGTCACTACACATGCAGTGCCGTATATCGTAAAACCCTGCTGTAAAATATGGAATTACTCACATAACTCTCCTGAGTACTGTCCCTGTCCATTGGTCCCCAGGAATTCAGCGTGCTCTGTGGCGGTCCACTGCTGTGGCTGTCGTGGACCTTCGGCCTTGCGTGGTCCTGTCGAGCCCTTGGAGGAGGCTGTGCCAGAGGAGCTGTGACCACCAGGAGAGGGAAAGGATGGTTTGTTGTATGGCAGACATCCGTCCTCTGAAAACACAGAGGGATGGAAATGTATACGGAAAGTTAGAAAAACAGACACATGACTTTTAGTGGTTCAGTGAAACACATCTAACATCTGAAGCATTAAGAGACAAAGAGCACTTTGCAAACCACCCCCACCCCCTCCTGACATCTGCAGAGTGGCGGTGCCAACAGGCTATGCCAGGGCGTGCCACAGAGAGGACTCTCAGCCTCACACATGGCCTTGCAGCTACCAGCCTTATGATGGGGTAAATACAATAACAGAGGGACCACTGGCTGCTGTGGCACCCCCTGCTGCAGGGCAGCATAACATTGACCCTCAGCAGTCTCTGTCGTTACGTGAAATCTCATCAAACTGCTCCCCACTGCTCCGCTAATGACTGCAATAGAGTCTGCCCCGACCTCAGTGGATTCTACTGTGAATCAGTCAGCACTCTGACACATAAGGGAATTCACCTATGGGATTTTTTTGTAAAGATGCTGATTGTGGCACCTGTCTTTGTCTCACAGTCTCAGATTAACTGTCTGAGAAAGTCCTGGCACAAAGAGGGCAGGCAGCACAGCATGGAGAGCTCTAATGGTCTCTCTCTCACACACACACACACACACACACACACACACACACACACGCACACATGAACACAGACACACACACACACGCACGCACACACACGCATGCACGTACACACGCACGCACGCACACATGAACACAGACACACACACACGCATGCATGTACACACACATGCACGCACGCACACACAGGCACGCACACAGGCACGCACAAATGCACACATTAACACAGACACACACACACACACACACACACACACACACAGAGATGGGGTTTAGAGTGGCTGCTGTTTGTGTGAGAAAAGAAAGCCGAAGCGATTAGAGTGCATTTCAGTTGCTGGGACCTCCTGCCTTTCTTGGAGCGGAGCAGGATGATATTGGCAACAGTTACAGGGGCAATGGGGAGGCTGAGGGGGGGATTCTGGAAACCAGAGCAAGTGGCAGACAGTGCAATCTGTTCATGGGAGCCCAGTCTCAACGCAGCATGAAAGCTAACTTCAACACAAGAAATCCCTCACTGTCAAACCACCGCAGCAGCAAAACTCCTGTGTCCTTGTTGTTTTCTTGCAATTTTGCGATGAGCGATCTCTTTATTAAAACAAGTACTTCAGCCAAGAACAGGAACATCTCCACTTGTTTAGAATGTGAAGCCTAGAGGTTTTATTTCCTTCTTAATGAATCGTTGGAAGTCAGCAAAAATAATTGAAGTGATTTTGTTTGGTTGGAAAGTGGTGCAGTACTGGTATATATTACACATCATTTTGTTAGCCCTTCTTTTTTTAGAAATAAATAGGGTAGGTGCTTAAGTAAAGCCGAGAGGGCACCACCCTAACATGATATGTGATTGGCTTAAGTGAACGTTTTGTAACCATGCTAGCAGCATGGCTCTAGCAATGGTCTGTCCATGCATCTGTCAGTTCAACATTTGGTGCAGATGAAATTGTCTCAAGTCAGACGGATTGTAAAAGAATGAATCTGAATAAGTTTGGTGATCCCCTGACAAAGCAGTCTGCCTGTTTGCATGGCTGTAGTACCTGTTTTGTGTCCCCTGCGCCCGTCCTCAGCTCGGTCCATGGAGCCCAGCCTGTCCTGAGCCTGGCGATGATGATGTTCCATAGAAGTGCGTGTCTGTCTGTCAATGGAGCTCTTCGTGTCATCTAGCCCAGACAGGGGTCCTGACAAAGGCGTGCGCTCCAGAGATGAAGCCTTCCTATCTGTAGGGGGTACCATGCTGCTTACACTGCGGGCCCCCTGGATACGGCCCTGCCCCTGACAGGGAGGAGGCTCAGGGGGAGGAGGTAGGTCTGTGCCAAAAGGGGAAACCCACATAATGAATCAACTAAAGCCATAAATTACTTATAAGCTGTACTTTACTCGTATGAATCTAAAGAATCATGTCCAGACACATTTCCATCAAATAATATAAATTACATATTGATATAACTCCTTGTTTATAAAACAACAACAGATGTTTCAAGAGAACCTTCTACATAAACTATTTAAAATGTGTTTTCAGTCACTGCCTCACCGTCTGCACCAGCATCTCTCCGGTGGGGTGCTGTGCCCTGGCTTCGGGGTTTGCGTGTTGGCCTGGTGGCCCTCTGGTGGCCCAAGCTGTGTGTGCCGACTGTGCTGCCATCTGTTGAGAATGGACTGCTGGGCCGAGGCCTGTGGGACAAGCCTTTACCTGCAAGAGGGATACAGGACCACAAGCCAGCTGGTTAATAAAGACATTAAGGCTGAGGCTGTCATCAAGAAGTGTAGAGGTTAGAAATTGAAAACTAAGAAAAGTTAGAAAACTAAAAGGTAAAGGTTTTCATTAGAGGAGAAGGCACTTTGGAGGAAGCCTGTAAAAGGTTGCAAGTATAACATTTCACCCAGTTATTACTCATTTAAACCAAGAAAGCCAGAGTGAAAAAGCCAGATCGGTCATAGAAGAACTGAGTGAAAGTTGGAGATAGGGAGATATCCGCAGTCCAGCCATGTACAAAAGGTGCCATGCACAACCTGGGCACAGTGTCCACAAGCAGCAGAGGAAATCCAACATGAAGCCAACATTATCGGGGAAAACATCAGCCAATGGATGACAAGAGGAAGAATCAGAGCAGAAAGGAAGAAATCATCTGCCACTGGTAGAAGTTTCAGTCCAGCAGTGTGTAGCCGGTCTCCACACACCAACCTCTCTTGCTGAGGCTCGTGCCCTCTAGGCGGTAGCCTGCCTTGTCTGCAGCGGCCACCAGGGCCTGGGCAAAGCTGCAGTGGGTAAAGATGGAGCCATCAGACGAACTACCCAAACTGGACCTATGGCTGGAGAAATTACGGTCATCCTCCGAGGCTGAGCCCCACCCATTCACCATGGACCCTGTGGGACACCACAGGTTGCAGCAAGTGTGAGTGTGTTGGACTGTGTGTGTGAATGAATATCTTTCTTCAAAACAATCAAATTCTACCGCATCATGTTCATACTTTTGAGCTCAGTGGCCATAACCTTATGGACATATGATCTGATATTTTGAACACCTGTGCTGTGATTCCACATTTGGATGAATGAATGTACTGAGTGATCTTCTAAAAAAGAGGTAATATTAACCTCCTCCATTTAAATTATTTCATATTTGCTGCAGGGCATTTCTCTTCTTGCAGGTGAGTGCTTTCGTACAGTCATTCTGTTCTGGCCTGTCCTCTTTCATCAACTACATACACATTCAGGACATATACACACACACACACACACACACACACACACACACACACAAATGTACACAGTGGAACAGCAGGACTGGCATCAACTCATTTTGCTCTTCTTTTGATAAAGAACAATGAGCGCACCTGTGCAGAGCAGAGTTAGCTAGAAAATGGCCTCAGGTGACACAGATGAAGCATCTCACAAAACAGTGTATTAAATCAAACACCTGGTGGTATGCAGTGCACACAGTGTTCTTCATTCCTGTTTAAAAATGCACAGCCACCACTGTCTAAAAGCTGCTTTAAGAAAGGAGAGATTTTTAAACAAAATCAAGGTATGCCATGTACAGCTACTGACGTTTTAGACACACATACTACACATGTACTGTATGTTACTTTAAATATGATTAAAAGATGGGAGATTAAATCTATACCCTGCTTAACAAACAGTATTGAGTATTTGACAGGATCGAAAGCGTGCGCAAGGAGAAGATGTGTACATATTGTAAGAGTTTTGGCTCATACATCTTATGCTACTGTAAGTATTTCTTCATGCTTTGATTTTTTTCTTCACATAAAAAGCTAGGCCAGCACTTTAAATATAAAAGTATCAGCCTGCCAATAAAAAATATGCCGCTTTGGCAAGCAAAAACACAGAGAACAGTCGGCTAATGTGACAGCTTTCAGTGGGACTGGTTTGGCAGACTTTGCTTAAGTGGCACGAACCCAAGTGCTGTGCTCACACACACTCTATCTCTCCCTCACACAGAACACAAGAATGATGTGATTGAACAGAGAACAGGGGAGGTGTGAGGGTAAAGGTTGTAGAGGGAGCAATGGGGACAAAAGTTAGCAGCAGGATTTATTAAAAGGTCAGTATGATACAAAAGTTGAAATAATCTTGGCCAGGACAGTTGGCAGAGTTCAGCGATTTAAATGAACATAACTCACACATATATTAGCTGCAGTAATACGAGATTGGTCTCTCAGATGGTACAATACAATATGACACATTTAAAATGTCAAATAACACTTTGTATTATGATTGTGGGTTATTTATCCAGATGAACTGGGAAATCCCCATTCAAAGAGTTTTTCAACTTCCCCATCTGTGAGTCTCTGCGTCTTAAACCATATATCTCAAATAATAAATCACATAATACCAGCTGAAAATGGGGCCAAAGAAGTGGTTACTCCGTCACTGGATGATCAAGGAATTGCACCTTCAACAGCTGAAGTTGCAACAGATTTTCCCTCCTATTGCAGCAAAATTGTCTCAGATTAATGGAAGCTTCTATAAAATATAAGCATGCATAAAGTAGAGAACCCCTTACACAACCCATTTTTACAGCACTACCTGAAATCCAAGGCAGTAACTACTTCGAGCCCTCCATCTTGCCTTGCTATTTTCTTTGAAATTCTTTTCTAAGAGTTTTTCTCAAAGAAAGAAAGACAGCAATTCCACTGGGTCCAATCCTCCCACAAAGAATAGAGCAGATATTGAAGTATAGGCAGTGCCAGCCAAAGCACTGAAGCTTCCAACTCCTCCGGCTCAGCGAAGGAACACTGCCTCAGCAAATCACATCACAGAATGACTTTTCAGTTGCACTAACTGCCACTTTCTACTGCTGAACCTCTGGAGCACTTCTATTCTCAGAAATAGCAGTGCAATCAAACTGTGATCATTGTCACATAATTTGATAAAAATTCAATCAAGTTTTCTTTTTGCCCTAGAAATGTGTCATTTTTTTCTGTAGCTCCAGACAAAGGTTTGCACTACGGGTCTGTCATTTTATCGTGTCTTGAACGAGAGCAATGGGCCAAGCCATCCACTCTAAAAACCACTGGCTGACACCTCCCGTGCTCTACGCACCGTTAGAGAAAGGCCAGTAAACGGGAGATAGTTGGGGGCAGTAAAGCCCAGCCCAGGTCCCTCCTGCCACTAAAACTGATTTATACTGACGGAAACCCTAATCTGCATGTCGTTAGGCAGGAAAATCATTCTCCCTGACGAGCAGGCGTCTCTACCTGCCGTCAGGAGACGTGACCCTGCTCCTCACAAACCTGGCAAGGCTTTATGGGAGAGTAATCGCCTAGAACAGCCCAGCTTCCAGCTCATTGTAGGCGTAACAGCCTCACTGCTACCACAGCTCAGCTTTACACGACCTATAACGCCTACACACAAAAGCCAGGTAATACCTGTGTTCACTTCATCTCTCTGGCTCAAGCAAGACATGGCTCTGCAATACCCAAAACAACACCAATATTTACATTCATCTGCCAAAAAATGTGTTGTATTATTTCAGAGAATAGAATTACACATTGGAAAGCCTGTGCAGACAATCTGCTGGAGAAAAATGGCCACCAGAGGAGAAGGCTGGCTTTTTTTTCTGGGGCATCAGTGAAAATGTTTGATTTACTGGCCTTTGGTTTAACATTATGAAAACAGACCTATTTCCATATTATTAAAACAACGACAAATCTATCAAGCGAGGCTCGACAGGAATCTCACTCCTACCCTCCCCTATTTGTATAGCCTCAAAATGGTGGCCACAATAAATCTCAGTGGTTTCCCCTATCCTCCCTCCCTTCCTCCCGCTAACCCTGGAGCTGTGACCGTGTCTGTCTTGTAAACCGATGGGGTGCGAGGAGACTTGCAGAGAGATAAGAAAAAATAGTGCTGTCTTCAGAGTAATACAGTGGCGGAGAGATGCAGTAGATTAGGGCCCAGTTGCTGCTTTATATTCCTCTAAATACATCAGCAGTAGCATGTGTCAGCGTAACCAAAGCCACTGTTCCATCATCCAATGGAAAACTACTCCTTAGGGCTGCCACTGGCAGCGCTGTCAACCCTTTTATTCTCCAGCCTTCTCTCTCAACTGGCTCAGCTCCTCTACCTTCACATACAGTATATTTCCTATTCACTCCCTGTTTCTTTCCACCCATAAATTACCCAATATGGATATTATTTTTTAGTATTCACAAGCTGCGTTTCGTTCCACAGTGTACATAAACAATACTCCCTGCTCCCTGTTTAGGGAATGTCAGTTAAGGGAACTTCCCTCGACAAAATTCCTCCATTTGGAACATCCTGCAACGTCACCAACATAGATATCACTTCCTCCGTGTGTTACCCTGGTAACGTAAACACCTTGGATACGTTGCTGCTACTGTGGAAATGTTACACTACTGAAATAATATATTAAAATAAAAACTGATACTAATAAAAACATATTCAATTACAATGTATGTAACTTGGGAATAAATGTGATTGGATTATTTTACAAGATGTATAGTGTCATTCCAGAGAGGCGCTATGACTGATGGGTAATCTTGCTTGTCAACGTCCGGCGAAGTGATGAACCGTTGTTCAGCTCTTCCCTACACAGTTCCCTTTAAACTTAGCATTTTTAATCCCTATGGTTTGGAATCTTACTTAACATGGCTGAATACCCTGTGCAGTCCACTTTGCAGGGAACTACTAGGCGATGAGAACACACACACAGACTTTATTGGAAGACCTGATAGATATACAGTGCTACAAGGTTACACCACACCAGCGTTTTGTATAACAACTTGTCTCTATATTGCATGATAGCCAAATGTCATACATTTTCCAGAAATATCGCTTTTACCCTGTAGTTTATAGCTGGACAGTGTGGCCTGGTCAGTATGAGAGCAGCAGTCCAAAACGAAGCTCTGCCGCTGCAATGTCCTGCCCTTCATATGTCCCCCTGACAGACGGCTGTAAAAGTTTTCAGTGAGTTGTAAAAATGGAAATGGTGCCTCTAGTCTGCAATGGAATATGCCACACGTGAAATGTATTTCAAATCTCCTCGGGAAGATATGGGTGGTACTGGCTCCGGTGCTACGTGCGTGTTAAATCACAGTCACTCTCCCCTGCTCGCCTTGCCTCTCCCTCCTCTTAATTTCCCTCTCACTATCCTGTTTAAAATTCATGGACTTTCTTATCTCTTTTTTGAAAATGATAATTATAATTCCCCAGAGTCTGCCAAAAGTGCTTCAAAAACGTGATTGAGCGACACTCAGTAAGCATGTTCACATAAAAATGTACGCACAGCACACTGATGAAGAACATGTCATGAACAACGATCCATTTACTGTGAGACAAGATGTAGCAACAATGGGAATTTAATGTTTCCCCATTTAGAGTAATTAGAACGTAATTTTGATTTAAACAATAAATAATAATACAGTTTACTTGTACACATGCATACATATGTATAGCACAAACAAATGCTGTATTAAAATTAGGGCTGTCAAACGATTAATTCTTTTTAATCGCGATTAATCGCTGAATTTCTATAGTTAAACGCGATTAAATGTATATTTTATCACATGATTAAAATTCTATTATTTTGCATTTCAGAACAGTTTTTAAGTACATATTAACAATCGAAAGCAATTCTTACCAGTGTATCTTGATTGGGAATCAAATTAATGCAAATAAAGTTACTTTATGAACTTGATTTTAAGATTTGTAATTATTTATTTACTGTGTAAACAAAAGAAAAATGTGTGAATCTGTCATTATTGCACAATTCCTCCAATTACCTAACTAAAAAACTAAAAATCCCTATCCTTACCAGAGTCCATATAGTGTTTAGTAACTCCTAAATAATGTTGATTCCTCACTGACGTCCAGTGATCAGCGGTTAATGAGACAGCGTTTGCAGCACCTTGCAGCAGTTCCAGTGTGGCTGCTTCCTCCGTGTCGTACAGGCTGTGTGTAGGGCTGCTGTCTCCCTCGACGGCAATGAGACGGGTCAGAACACGCCAACCGTAGTACGTCTTTAAGACCCGAGTCCTCTACGATGCTGACAGGTCTGCAGTTAGTTGCCACCCGTTTCGCAAGAGCTGTAGTCATTTTTTGGGATTTGGTTTCATCCACAGGTCAGCAAGTAGCACTCTCCAAAATACTGCTTTACCTGAGTGGGTAGCATGCTAGCGGGTAGCATCACGTTAACTGTACTACTATGCTTAGCTCGTAGCTGGTAGCTCAAGCTTGATGTGCTTCGGTGATATTTTAATTCGGCTTTACACAATGTGCATATGGCTTTCGACTTGTCTACGAGCCGTCCGGGAGTTTTGGAAAATAAAAAGCTCCATTCAGGATTTCATTGCTGCTGTCTTTCTCCATCATGCTGCAGCCTGCAGCAGCAGGATGTGTTACGAGGAAGTATGGCAGCTTGATGATAAGTAACGGTGCTGCAAAGGGTCAAAATAGTAGCCTGTTAGGCATGACGCAAAGCCACGTGAAGTGTAAAATAAATGAATAAATGCCGGCATGCAATTAATGCGATTAAAAAAAATGAACGCGTTATGCTAGGCTCTTAATCGCATCGCAATTAATGCGTTAATGCTGACAGCCCTAATTAAAATACATTAATATGCTTAAAAAAACACGTCAAGAAAAAAGTGCCCAAATAGCAAAAATTCAGAATCAACCTTACCTGTTAAAGAGCTGTCCAGGTTGTCCATGCTAGACCCTGGTGTGTGCTCAATGCCGCGGGGATGCCTGGCTCCATAGCCTTCATCCTCATCCTCTTCCTCGTCCTCCTCATCCTCATCAGGCAGGTCAGTCTCCAGGTCAGAAACCATTGTGCTCGACACGTAGCCCACAGGAGGAGCTGGAGCCTGGGGAGGAAGAGAGCCGACCTGCATGTGCCTGGGGAGAGAAAGAGACAGCATATTACTCTACTGGACTTGACATACAGTTTATATCTAGGAATGATGAACTAGACAGAATAAAGGGTGTATTCAGTGGTTTCTATGCCACAGGATGGTGAAGAAATAAGGATGTATGTGGAAGTGTAGAGCTAATTTTAGAGACCTCTTTCTTAAGTGAAGCGCTGAATAAATCTGGGCGATTCCACAAATTCTACGTTGCTGCTTGCATGCTAACACAATGACCCACTAATTGCTGCTGTGGATGGCACAAAGGCATGCTCTCCAGGCCTGTCGACACATGGCTGTCACCTCAGTGGCAACCCGCTCTGCTGACAGCCACGTTTCTTTGAGGAGCGCAATGTCTTTGACGCGGTTTGCAGTGGGAATTGGTTGTAATTACTGGCCCTCTGGTGTTGTCAAAGATGCTCTCTAACCAACATATCCATTACTGGGTAACATGACATCTCCTTCCTGACAAGGCTTCCCTGTCACTCCCCCTCCCCCCCACCCCCCTTCACACTTCCCTATTATGAATGAATGCCAGTCTCTCATTCTCTCTGCGTTGCCGACAGAATGAGGCATGGCCTTCATCTGACTTGCATGAGCACCACAACAATGGAATGTGCCGTATGGGTGTGGGGGGGAATAAACAACGGTGGGTAAGAAATTGTGTCTCTTAGAGTGAGCAAAATACAGTAGTCGCCTAAGTGGTAGCATGGGGCCATTAAAATAAAATGATTAATGGGTTTATCTCCGCTGCACACACAGTTGACATGAAGAATACTGCAGGACCAAAATAAATCCTGGCAGCAGTACATGCAGAGCAGAATGTACAGTAAGCATTTCAAAATGACAACAATGTATATATTATCAACTATAACAAGATATCTTTCAGGATGGATGGATGGATAGATGGATAGATAGACAGATAGATCTGTATACAGCTTTAATACTGCAGTGTTTACCATGTCTGCTTTGCCATGTCAAGTTGGTATGCTCTGGTCAGTTCATCCAAATGGGCCTGGAGCATGGGCTGCATCTCGTCCCGAGGAGAAGGGGTAAGGGTGGCTGTGGACTGCTGTCCAAAGGACACAGCAGCAGGGGAAGAGGCAACCCCTCGGATGGGCGGGGTGGGAACCCTCTCCTCCTCCTCCTCCAGCTCATCCTCCATGCCCTGGTGAAGATAGGTCTGCACGGGCATGGGCGGGCCCCAACCATCACTCTCATACCTGATGTAAGAAGAGATGTTTACTGCACAAAAGTTCTCACAATTGATGTGTTAAATTGTGTATCCAATATTTAGTCCCATGTAGGGCTGCAACTAACAATAACTTTTTATGCTAAATGTATCACACATTAAACACAGCACCTTTATTTAGAAGCTATGCTTAATCTGAAAAGAAATTGGAAATTACATAAGGACAGAAACAGAACTACATTAGGGTCTGTGATATTGGTAATGTCTCCAACTGTAAAAAGGTTACTGAAAAAGGAAGGGAATCGCAGACATCATATAAATATTTTAAGCGAAATTCCTATATGCCAACTTAGAGCTTTGTGACCTTGTCCAACTTTCGAAAGAATTTGTTAGACGACAGTCCTGAGAGGAATTATGGAGGTAGTCAGGCTTCACTTCTTCATAGCTGTGCTTATACATGCTGAAATAATACTAGCCATAAAGAAAATGTTCATTAAAGAAATTTGTCAGTGCACACTCCATAGGACATAACTGTTTTAATCTGCTGCCATTAAGAGCAGCCTCAGATTTACAGTGCACAGGACTCTTCATTTACCAGATAGCCTATTAAAGCAGATGATTCTCCCACATTGGAAATAGGAGTAAGAGGACATAACACCTACTGAACCAAAGAGAGAGACACACACCATCACTTAAATAAGCCTCTGTTACTTTGTACTTACAGTAGAGTATGTCTGAAGTTACAATGTGTCAGATGATTTTAAAAAGTAATGTAATTAGTGTATAAATAAGCTTAAAAAGTGATTAGTATCGCATCAAACATCTATAAGAACTCTGGCAGCTTTTTACATCTATTTCAAACTCGGAGGTGGATAACACTGTGCTGGTATAAATCCCCCACTCGTCTGTCTCTCGCTTTTCTCTTATGAAACAATGCAATTATCATTTTTCCCACTATGGAATTCAGCAAATAGTTAATCTGAAACCATCTGTGTGTCTACATGCTAGTAGCAGCAACAGCAACAGCAGGAGACTACATGAACATTGTTTTTTTCCTCCTCCATTTATTTTCCAGTCATGAAGTCTTCCCATTGATTGAAGACAGGATCAGCAGATAGTTTGATCTGCAGCCATCTGTATGAGTTTAGGTGTATGAGTGTATATCTGGCTGCCTGTGGAAACACACACACACATTGATCCTTCCCTTTTCTCCAGATGTACAGTAGTACAGTAATTAGCTGCAGAGAAAGCAGAGCTGGACCCTGTTATTGCACACATAAATGTGTGGTGTTGCTTACATTGGCAAGCGCTGACTTTTTGTTCCAGCAAACAACACACTAGATTCTCTGCTCCTGACGTCGTCAGAGGAGGAAACACACAACGATAGCAATAGGCAAGCTCAAGTGCAAATACATTAAAGATGGCAATCTCTATGAGGTGCAGTCAGTAGACATTGGGGGTTCACCGTAATAATACCATCTGTGGCTGTTCATTTTACAAAATAAGAATATAAGTATTCAGATTTATCTTGTTGGATGTTGGCGGAGCTTCTAGAGTAAATTGTCAGAAATAGTGTACACTGCTATTATATTTTCTGTGTTTTCTACTTCCATTTTTACCCCTCATACATTTACTTATTAGTTTTGCTGCCCACAAAATAAACAAAATTACATTTGTAACATAATATTTTAACCATTTACCTAGATGTACCTACATTATTCCTAAATATATATGCTGTGCCTAAACTGAGACTAAATAAAAGCACGTTCATAATTGTATCTAGAGGTTATATCAGAATAGGTTTACATGGTTTAATTTACAAAAAAACACCATATTTGTGTTGTACTGCACATTGCTGCGGCTCCTCTTTTCACCCTGTGTGTTGAGCTCTCTGTTTTAGCTACAGAGTGAGACATCTCACTTCTGTTCAATCATTGTTGGGAGTCGCACATGCTCAGTACCTAGGTAAGGACTACTAGCCAGTGAGAAGCAGAGTATGAGGGTGTGCCCTGACAGTACCTAGGTAAGGACTACTAGCCAGTCAGAAGCAGAGTATGAGGGCGTGTCCTGACAGTACCTAGGTAAGGACTACTAGCCAGTCAGAAGCAGAGTATGAGGGCGTGTCCTGACAGTACCTAGGTAAGGACTACTAGCCAGTCAGAAGCAGAGTATGAGGGCGTGTCCTGACAGTACCTAGGTAAGGACTACTAGCCAGTCAGAAGCAGAGTATGAGGGCGTGCCCTGACAGTACCTAGGTAAGGACTACTAGCCAGTCAGAAGCAGAGTATGAGGGCGTGCCCTGACAGTACCTAGGTAAGGAATACTAGCCAGTCAGAAGCAGAGTATGAGGGCGTGCCCTGACAGTAGCTAGGTAAGTACTACTAGCCAGTCAGAAGCAGAGTATGAGGGTGTGCCATGCTAGCAGCTAGGTGAGCATTATAACGTGTGTTCCAAAGTGACCACGTTTGTCTCTGAAGTAAAGGCTGGACTACAATAGAGCTGTTTGGAGCAGTTTGTGAACAGTGTTTTCTGTTGGAGATGGTAAGTCCCTTTGGGGTGGACTTTGGGCTTTTTCACTTTGTAAACCTATAACATGCACAAAAAAGATGTATAACAAAATAAATGAAAGGGAAAAAGGCAAAAAGCATAATATGAGCACTTTAAAACAAATACAATTCAAAACTGCATTGGGCCGCATTGCATGATTTTTCATTTAAAAATGGAGGGTGTGTATATAAGATGAGAATTAATTGGCTTTAAATGTCTTCGAAGATAAATACGAAAAATATTGACAGAAATCTGAAAAGCTCTCTTGGCCATATTGAATGGTCCTAAGCTTCAGCTTGTCAGTTTCCACTCTTCTCTCAAATCGCTCAATGTGCCAGCTTCAATATCTGATCATGAGGTAAAACTGTGCAATATCGGTGAAGTTTTGTCCTGCACTGAACACTGTTCATATCCGAGTAATGTATTCCTATTTGTTTAAAGCACTATTAGACATACCCTCCTCCGTCATGATGCTCATTGGGATAAAGGTCCATCTCAGTGCCAGGGAGAGGGTGAACTGGGGGAGGAGGCAGGGGAACATTGGCCCAGTTGGATCCATTGGCTTTAGTGGGTTTGGAGCCAGCCTTGTTCTTCTTCTTCTTTCCTCCCTTTCCACCTACAAACGGAAAGAGTGCATTTAAGAGACACAGTCGTTGAAAATTAGATTATAAAAGAAAATCAATTAAAAACTAATATACAAGTGGGGTAGCATTGCAAATTACAGGAGCTGCTATTGCCATGTGACAAATGTATATCCAGAAGAAACTCAATTTAGTCCAAACATGCTACTTAGATAACAGATACATTTGGACTCAGTTTCAACATACCCTTGGAAAATTGTACACAATTTCAAACACAAGATTTCAACGGGCTCCTGCCTCTGCTTACACAGAGAAGCTCAAGGTTGCTGGATGAAAAGCTTGCTTCCATTGATTAATTGGCTGAAAAGCTTCAAATCTCCATAGAAACAGGAGAGAATGGCAGTAAACGAGGTTAAGGCAGACCTTTGTGCGCCAACCATCCCTCAGTTTCCCCTTTCACACCAGGCTTTCGGTTCCACAATGAAATATCTCTCTTCACAACATCATCATAATGAATGGCTTGTGTAGTGTCAGTGTGTCCCTAATGGAATTCTCTGAGAGTCTATTACTACTTTCATTTCTTTTATTACACCAAAGAGGCGCTAACCCCATCCATTTCCTCTCATATCCCTCCAACACCAGATTCTCCTCTGTCCCATCCATCTTTATAAATCTGCCAGCCAGGTCAATACTGGGTTTTATACGATTTGGTCACAGTGGAAGAAACCTATATTTCTTTTAAACACATTTGACTTCAAGCCCATATCGGTTTTAAGTTGAGGTATATAAAATATGCACATATACCTAAGGCCTAAAACACCTTGATGGAAAATTCACTCTTGCTAAGATTAAATCATCAGGAAAATTAAGTCCATTTTGTTCAAAAGCTTTTAAACAAAAACATGAATGTTATGTTTTTACATTAACTTCAACTACATTTTAGAGCATTTTTTGTTCATATCTACTTTTTATCATTTCGGTTTTTATTTTGATTACATAATATATATATATATAATTTAAAAACACTGAGGTAGAAGACATCTGTTTCAGTTACTTTAACATTAGTTACTTGCTCCTTAAGTAATTTAGTAATAAAACTAAAAGAAATTAGTAATTTTGTAATTTAGTAACACTGGTATGCTGGAAATATATTATTTAAACTTTCACAAAGGCAAGAGTTATCTCCTTTTATAATTAACGGGACCTGTTGACAGTTGAAACTACAGACCTGTGATACTGGTGTATCGTGCACCTCAATGAGTAGAACATGTTACCCTAACATTAGGGCTGCAAATATGATGATTATTGTCATTACCAATTTATTAATTTTTTTGATAAATCTGTAATTGTTTGGTTTATAAAATGCCAGTATTTGGTGGAAAAATGCCTAAACCTCAAGGGGACATCTTCAAATTGCCTGCCTTGCTCAACTAACAGTCCAAGACCCAAAGATATTTAGTTGACTAGCACAAAAGGCAAAGAAAAGTAGCATATCCTCACAACTGAGAAGCTGGAACCAAGAAATGATCTGCGTTTTCGCAGGAGAAAATTACCTAATCCTAAATTAATCACTGAAATTGCTGCATGCGCAATCAAGAGATACAAGTTTAAAATGTACACTTAGGTTTTTGTTCTATCACATAGCATATTGCCTCACACTGTCCAATAAGTTAATCACACACTGCCTAGCATCTCCATGTTGTGTGATCCTGTACTATACCATTTATTTTTGAGCATTATGGTTTATTAATATATAACTTTTCTCTCATGCCTCTTAGATTGTGCATATGGATGGGGAGTCGGGAGACAGACTGAACAGTATTTGCATGTATAAATCCATTTGCAGCAGTGCCTCTCTACCATTAAACACTTAACATCTCATCCCAGTAAACACCTCAAACTGACGTCACCGGCCTCACAGACTAGCGAAAGCCATCTTTGAACACATTTGTATCTGTCAACTGTTGGTTAGCCTTCGCTGCCAAAGGCCTGTAATCACTTCTCCCAGTGCCACAAAAAGCTGCCAATACTGCATCTTGTGCAATGTAACATCATGCACTCTAATGTAATCTAATAAACTGACTCGACTCAGGCACGGTAAGAGTACATCACTGTCATCAAAAGAAACGTACAGAGGCATTGAGGTACATTTCTACTGATTTTCATGGAAGCCACATGGCAGAGATATAAGAAACTCTACCCAATATGTTTTAAGTCCAGAACATTCTGATTATGTTACTATTATAAGTCTTTTACCAGGAAGAAGAACAAAAGCACTTCAAAGAGGAGCATGGTAACAATGCTAGGGCGGGGGTGGAAATATTAGGCATGAAGAGATAGGAGAAGTGTCAGAATAAGATTAATAAAGAATGGAAGTAATAAAAGAAAACAACTGTAAGCCCAAGGCAGGCAGCACCACAGTGTAAGTATAGTCTGAAAGTAATTGGGTTTCCTAATCGTACCTCTGGGCGACGCTTGACTTTTACCAATAAATGGTGAGCTGACGTGATTGTTCAATCATCCTTAGTCCCTCCACACAAGACCAGCCATCAATATTGTAAATGAGCCTCTTCTAGGGAAAGATGGTCTGGCACTGGAATTACAACAGCTCACCCCAAATATGAAAAATACAGAGAGAGAGAGGCTGTGGCTGGGAGCTATAGAGGAATTACACAGCGAACCCATCTCCTCTGACAAAACTGGGCCTCTCTTCAAAGGGGAACTCGTACTAAATATAGATTCAGCGTTGGGTATTTATACCCAAGGTTTGGGCGCTCCCAGCCTATAACTGTAGGGCTGCATAGCCTTGAGCTTGCTCTGTTTTCATTGGGTGCGTTGGTACTGAGGGGGAAAGCCACAGAGCAGAGACTCTAGAAAGACTATGCAGCCAGATATAACTTATGAGTGGGAGAATAATTTCAAAAAGGACATTAAAATAGCTGAAAGCCATGTATCATTATTTTTGTTTTTGCTTAGTTTAAAACAATAACAACAACAACAACATATTATATAATGAGGTGGGATATATATGGAGAGGGCAGGAGCACAATAGGTCACACACTACATTGGACTTCACAAAATCGTAGACTTTGTAGCTTCATAAACAGCCTGAGTGTGAGGGAAGCGCGGAGTCTTCAAGGTCTCAAACTGCTACAGAAAACACAGAAACCACCAGCTACCTCTTCTCCCCTACACGGGGAAAGGTTTTAATGAGCAGCTTCATGTCCCCAGTGGAGATCCATGCTGCCATGAAAGCTGCTCTATTTCTGTTCCTTTTCATCCTGCTCTCCTCCTTCAGACCTGACATTCATTATTCCTTCCATCTCCTCAGAGGGAGAGCAAGCCACTGTAACTTCAACTTCCCCCCCTTCAAATGCTGAGTTCAAACCTCAGCTTGTGCTGATTCAAATTTCCACCACTGTTGTAAGATGTAGTACACAGTGTGTGGCATATACTATATAGAAGACATACAGGTATATAGTCAGAAACTCCTTTTAGTGCTGTTCCCTATAGCAGTGGGGTTTTATGAATATCACATATTATGTAAATGAATTCCTTTTTATAGCATCATTAATACAGATATGCATTATTATCTCCTTCAGTCTTATTTATTTTTTACATTTTGAAATTAAATGTGCAAAGCATTCACAGAGTTCCCTGGAATGGGTACTAGCCTGCATTATAACGTATACATTCCTCTAATCGTATGCTTTGATATAGACTACTATGCAAGGATAGGTGGAAGAGTATTGACCGATGTGAATTCTTATAATATATTTGTTTGTCTATATCAAATGACATCCATCCATGTCCTTCACGATATCCACATTCTGTAAGCACTTAAATTCTTTCCTTTCACTAGGAAAACAGTAGAAGAAAAGGTTCAACATTTTGGTGACTATGCTTATTCCCTTTTTTGCTCAGAAGATCAATACCGATGAACAGAGCCAGGCTAGCTGTTTCCCACCACCCAAAGTCTTTATGCTAAGCTAAGCTAACCGGCTGCTGGCTATCTTACAGAGGCAAGAGTGGTATCGATCTTCTTATCTATTTCTCAGCAAGAAAGAGAATAAGCGAATTTTACCATAATGTCGAGCTATGCATATTCTCTGATATATTAAACTGGGCAGGGATCTTTCTGGTTAATTATGTTTCTCTTAATCTCATAAAATTATAATAGAACATGTGCCAAGCCCAGTCCAAGCCCTTAGTAACCTGCGTGTCTGTGGCAAGAATCTGCCTGCAAGGCATGGCCACTTCACATCCTTCTCTCCAGCCCTGTGTGTGCCAGAGCATTGAATTACAGACCAGTTAAGGCAGTGGCTTGTAACTAGATAAAAGAGGAGAGTGTAGGGGAGGCAGGCAGAGGGCTGCCTTGGTGTCCTATAAATGACATTGTAATTCTCTGAACATGGGTTTTAGTGTAGCCAGCCACCATTAGTGGAAGAGGGAAAAAGGGAGGTATTTTTGCCACTTTAACCAACCAAGCATCTCTAATGGTGTGTGTGTGTGTGTGTGTGTTGTGAGAGTGTGTAGAGTCCACTCTGTCTGAAAGACTCCCTCTGCCCCTATTCCCGTCTGCTCACTCACACAGTAAGAGACAAAGCCTTTACAAGGACTGGCTCTGAGGGCAGAAACCCAGCATTAACACTTGCAGCGATAATCTGTCAGGAGATCATACAGTAGTTCTATTCTTTCTCTCTGATTTAAATTTCCCGTTTTTTATGCTCCAATAAGCTGTTGACTCATATCCCATATCCCAACATGGCTTTATAGTGTAAGGTAGTAGCTATTGTACTCAGAACCCCATGTATAAATATATATTTTTTTAAATACCTAAAAAGCATGTATCCATCCAGCATTAATCATTCACATGTAATGCACAGTAAGCAGTGGGAGCTGAGTAAGCAAAGCATCTCTTGTGAGGGAGAGGGACTGTGCTGATACATTTTGTTTTTTGATGTCAGGTTAGTACATGCAAATAACAGTTCGATAAGGCAATTAAGACATCAGTCAATCATTAAGTCAAGCAGCAGAGCCCCAGAGAGTGTCCCAGTTTGTTTTGATGAAATTCTCTGCTGCGTAAACCAACCTGAGAGACTGCCACTTCGCTCTGAGCTGTTGTGAGAGCTGGTGGTGCTGAAATCTTGTGATTGGTTGTGTGGTATTCTATTAGACAATCCATCGGCCAATCGGTAGTCAGGAATGAAAAGGAGGGCTACAGTGGGGGTTAAAGGGCAAAAATCACAGTGGCATCAGGTGTTTGGCAGTTAGCACAAGCACATGCAAACATGCAGTTAGAGCATTAAGCAAGCAGGACAGGATTCATACATTCAAGTTGTACATTTTCAAACTTTTAACTCACTTTCTGATTTGTATGCAACAGACATATTTGATTTGTTGTTGATTTGAAAAACATAGTGCTAATCTTTGAATAAATTTAGTATTGGATAAATGAGTCAATAGTGAATATTTTTATTTTAATACCCCCCCTCCCCCCTCAAAGAGATATAATCATACATAATCATGATGTGATCATACTCCTTAAAATAATGACAGGGAGAATTAGAAGATTAGTTTTTAAAGATCAATTACATTAAAGGGACTATGTAAAAACTATAATTGATCGTTGTAAAATGAGATCATAAATATGTATAAGAATACAGCCGAGGAATACCCATTACACCTAAAGAACAAAACTCCACTCGGCTTTAAAAAATCCTGCATCAAATCCACGGTAATTAATTTGGATTATTTTCTTAAACATTAGTCAAGCTAAAATGGATTGGCAATTACTCTGAAACTGAAGGAGGAGTGGAACTATCATGAAAACCCAGCAAGAAAATGGATGGATGACTTAACGGCACTACTCCTTCATGAGATGTTTGTTCAACCTTGGAAAGTAACCAAGATGATGTCTGCTGGGGGAAAATTACTCTTTTCAAGACAACCTCCCTCAAGCCACAGTGGGTTTAGGAAGGCTTCAGAGACTTTTGGTGGAAAAGTTGAAACTCCAAATGGCCATTTGTAACAACTGTAAATGTCTGGCTTGTGGTCTGGGTTAAATTTCTTTGTTTGTTTTTTTGTCACAGGATAAGAATAATCTCTAGGGAACACTATTGTACATATTGTATAAACACTTGCTGAACCTCACACGAGGGAAACAACATCCCCACAAATGGCTATTAGCACAATCTATTTCTCAGTGTAGCTTACTGTTGTTGCATGAGTTCTTGTCGGGCAGGGAGTATCCCAGGTTGGCCATCTCCTGCTTGGCCTGGAGTGAGGCCTTCCACTGGGCCTCGGGCAGGTCCACAGCCAGCTCGTGGATGCTGCTGGAGTGGAGAATCTGGGTGGTGGCATAGGGAGTGGCCTGGGATGTTTGGCCAGGGCTGTTGTAGTTGGCTTTGGTGGTGAAGTCTATGCTGCTGTAGATGGCTCCATCAGAGAGCATGGTGCCGGTCTTATCACCTTGCCCAGTGGGGAGATCTGGAAAGGAGGAAGGGAGGGAGTTTATAGGACAGCTGTCCTCTAAAACGAAAGTTAAGCTCAGCTGTAACCCTGGAGTATTTAAATAATGTTTTGTTGTGGCTGATAAAGAAAAGTAGACTATGATCTATGTACATCGGGCCTTGAGTAACCTGGCATTCAAGTACATGTGGTTCTGGAGTGTTGCAGTCTGGGTCTTTGTGCTTTCAGGTCAGCTCACATCTTAAAGGACAATTCCGGCGCAAAATGAACCTAGGGGTTATTAACAGATGTGTACCCACTCTGTCGCTCTCTGGGACATGTTTTCATGCTAATGAAATTAGTTTTTAGCTTGCAAGACGCTAGCACGGACCGCCAATTAGCTTACAACGCTAGTATTCGGGGCACAGGGAACGTAAAAACAAATCGCTATTTATACCACTAAAAAGGCTCAAAATATCACCAAACTTCAACAGTAGCATAATGAGGGTCCCAAAACGTTAACCGAAGCATTGAGAACTTTGTAAGCGTACAGACAGTTTATTGAACGAAGAGCTGCGGGAGCTCCGTGAAAGGGCTACGAGAGAGAGAGAGCTACCGGTAGTCAATGCCACAACACAGCCTCGTACTTCGGGAAACTGGTGGTGTACCTGTGGACATTGTGAAGCTATGGACACCCAACAGGAGTGTCTGTGTTGCACGGAGTGGGACCTGTTGCGTCGTGATGCCCAAGAGACGCAGTGTTTGGTACAGTCTGAAGATTTCCCCTCTCTGATAAACAGGGCTGGACTTGAAACTTTTTCGGCGACCCAGACTGGAGGGACTAGATGGACAGTTATCCACTGAGTAAGTACAGTAGACAAGTTATGCAGAGTGTGATTATTTCAGATATATTGAGCAAATTGCTTTTGATTTTAGTTTGCATCGCCAGCTGTAAGTCATGACTGGTTTCCAAGACGGCGGCGGCATGTAAACATGAACGCGAGTGTCTTTATAATCTATCTTTTCAATAAACTGTCTGTACACTTATAAAGTTCCCAATGCTTCAGTTAACATTTAGGGACCCTCATTATGCTACCATTGAAGTTTGGTGATATTTTGAGCCTTTTTAGTGGTTAAATAGTGATTTGTTTTTACTTTCCCTGTGCCCCGAATACTAGCGTTGTAAGCTAATCGGCGGTCCGTGCTAGCGTCTTTCAAGCTCAAAACTCATTTGATTAGCATGAAAACATGTCCCAGAGAGGGACAGAGTGGGTACACATCTGTTATTAACCCCTAGGTTCATTTTGCGCCGGAATGGTCCTCTAAGAAACAGCCCTTAAAGCAGCCATATTATGCTCATTTTCAGGTTCATAATTGTATTTTAAGGTTGTACCAGAATAGGTTTACATGGTTTAATTTTCAAAAAACACCATATTGTTGTTGTACTGCAGTGCTCTCTCTCACTGCTGCAGATCCTCTTTTCAGCTGGTCTCTGTTTTAGCTACAGAGTGAGACCTCTTTTCTTCTTCTTCTTCTGTACTATCTTTGATTACACTTGCACATGCTCAGTAGCTCAGATGTAGATCATGTCAGCTAGCTAGCTCCATAGACAGTAAAAGAAAGGCTGTTTCTACAACTTCGGTCAGTTACAAGGCAGGATTAGCTGGGAGACTTCTAAATGAGGGCGCACATGGAAGTAGTTCTTTTGTAGATTATGGTGAACTTGTGTGTGTTGTAGCAGTGCTTTGCTATTGAGAACGAGGTAGCATGCTAGCGTTAGCATGCTAGCGTTAGCATTAGCATGCTACGAGCTAATGGTTGCGGTTAGCCTGCTCGTTTCGGCTTGTGACGTCACAAGCCATGCCGATTTTGACCAGCTCACCCAGAGACTGAAGGCAGGACACATTCAGAAACCGTATCTCACTCTAAACACCATGGATGGATTTTTTTCAAAGTTTGTATGTGTGTGGAAGCACCAGAGACACAACATAACACCCCAAATCCCAGAAAAAGTGATTTTTTCATAATATGGGCACTTTAACAGGTTCATCTCTTACAAAAAACTCACCCCCACTGCCCCACTTCCCCCTCCACATGTGTGAATATCTCTCTCCCCTCCCTTCTGTTAAATTGAGGGATAATGCTGCTGCACTGCATGTGTGTGTGATGACAGAGGAAGAGAATGAGAGAGAGAGCTAGGAAAATAGCAAGCAGACTCTCTCAATGGCGCGTGGTTTGCATGCCCAGTGAAGGGGAGATGATGTAGAGCCATGGCGGAAGTGTCCGCATCTGCGCCAGTCAAGCTGCGCCTGTCCTTCACGACTGGCTGCTCCAGACCATCCTTTCAAACACACACCCACCCCCTGCTCCTCTGCCCGTCTCTCGCCTCACATTCTCTTTCTCATAGGTATGGGCTATGACACCAGGCTGGACTGTTTGCCATTACTCAGCCTAGTGACAGTGGAGGCCCTGCTGTTAATGCTCTAGCTGTCCTCTGATGTGATATATAAATATATGCCCAAACACACACACACACACACACAATATGCATATATGTATACATCGTCCATGCATATATTACATGATGAACAACAGGAGAGGAAGGCAGGTCATCATCTTTCATCTCTTATTGTCTCTTTCTCAAAGCGCCTGGGACAGCACCAGGGCACTCACCTGCTCGGCCAAAGTTACTCAGGTCATTGGGTCCCCCGGAGCTGCTGTTAACAGGCAGGCTGGTGGCTGGCCAAGAGTCTGCTAACCAGGGGTAACCTGGGTCACTGGCATTCAGCAGGCCTGGCCGGCTAGGCAGAAACACAGGATGAAACGCTAGTTTAAAATTAGGCTGTGAAATGTGAAATGACATTAATACCAGAGGTTTTTGTACAAAAAAACATCCCTAATTACTTATTATGCATGGTTTAATTCTGCATTATGTTACTGGATTCTGAAATAAACAATAAAAAACATGACAGCAATCAGCGGCGAAACAATGTGAAGACAAAAAAAATCAAACATATGTTTAAATGTTAGTCCATGCACAATGATGTGTGTTTGTGTGAGATAAGCTTGCCATAAGCCTCTGAAGCTAATGAAACACTTCTGAGATAGGGGGAAATACTGTACGGATACATTTCGTCTCACACAAAGTTGGAATTCCTTCAGGCAAACATAGCCCTTTATCTCTCTGTTTTCCCGCTGTGTCTTTGTCACATTCCCTGAGTTATTAATGCAAAAGCACACTGTGGAGACACTAATGCATGAATTTGCTCACTGCACACATGTGCAGCAGTGCATGCTGACACCCACATGTAGATGTTTCCTTATTCATTAATATCTTGTACATTCTGCTGTGTTTTCCCATCAACCCCTTGTGGTGTTGTCCAGACAGTCTAAATCTTATTTGATGAGATGTCAAACCTCGGTCCTAGCCCCACCATGATGCCCCCGACCCACTTGTGGGATGCCTGCATATGGGAGAGGGCAGCTCCATTTAACAGGTGTTGTGTCCCTCCTGAGGGGGTGAGAACCATAAAAAGCAGCCATTAAGACTTTAACCTGTCATGGGTGACTGCTGGGAGGCCATTATGGCCACTTTACTGTACAATCACGTCTGAGGCTCGTTACCATGGATAACACAGATGGAGTTAGATGAGAATGAAAGATTAAGTTAAATGCCTTTGTCTATGTGTCACTTTATTGATACATCATAACCTATTTTTTTGCCATTGACTTTGCATTGAAATGGATTAAAATGCAACCAACATTTTAAGAATGTATAATTACTATTTACTTCAATTGAGGAAGGAAACCAAATAAACACATTTTAAGCAGACAAAGGAGCCTCATCAAAAATATCTTGCTGTCTAGTATTTTGCTGTCTCTTTTACCATGATAAATCACACCCTGCAATGGTCAGAAAGCACCACGTGTGATAAAGCGGATGGCATCGCCTTCTCAGAAACACAACACACCCCACTGTCAGTGCCCGGCTGTGCTGTATGTAGCAGACTACAGATACACATGTGCGCTCTGAGAAGCTGAGGAGCACAGTAGTTAGCAGCCTGGCTGCCTGATGGGGCTCTTTGTCTCAGCTCCAGCAGTGTGACGTGTTGGCTCTGAGGGACTGGGAGAGAATCAAGCCCTGAGGACAAGGGCAGGTAATGGGCGTGCTGCAGTCAGTCTCTCTCTCTCAGCCACAGGTTCTAATGAGAAGAGCTGTTCCACAGAGGGGGGAGTCCAAAGGAACTGCAGCCCCGGCAAGCTAAGAACCCTCGCTGTGGTTCCTGAATGCCAAAAAAGGCCCCCGGGGGAGACAAGTCATTCAAATTGATGGCTGTGCATCATACACATGCATTTTTATAGGGTAATACATCTCTTCCCGTCCTTCTACCTCTTTTTCTGGCTGCCTTGTTCTCCCACTGCCATCATTCTCTCTTGCCATACCATCTTTCCATAACTATATTTTCCTTTATTTCCCCTTTATACACCTCTACCTCCTCTTCCTATCCCCTGCCTTTTGAGCGCTTAGCATTGGCGGACTACACATTCCAAGCAGCTGAAAAAGAAGAGGATAATGTTCCTTTTTTGTTGAGTCCAGCAAGACTGCACCACAAATGCACACTGTCTAAAGTAAAAGGCCATGCCTTTGTCTTGTTACTTGTCTCACTTGTCCTGTGTGCTCCAGCGATTCCTCCCCCAGCCCACTAGAGAAAGACCATTTGAAAGACAAGGAGCTGACAGTGAAAATGGCTGCATCGTCCTTGTATTTATCACACAGCAGTATTCCAGCTAAGGATAATTAGAATAAGACTGATTTCTACTGAGGATATTTATGTATGTGTGTGTGTGTGTGTGTGTGTGTGTGTGTGTGCGTGTGTGTGTGTGTGTGTGTGTGTGTGTGTGTGTGTGTGTAAGTGCGTGCGTGTGTGCATGTGGAGGGTGGGTAATGGGGAGCCGGTGGGGGGTGGACACCAGGTCATACATCTAATGAAAAGTCAACACCTAACTTTTAATCCCTGTCCAACCTAGGATGGATGGCAACCTTGGCAGATAAAATTTGATTTGGAGTGTTTCCTCTTCCTGTTAGACATTCCAGTTACTTGTGATAGTAGGAAACTATAAATACTGCCTTAGATGCCTGACACTGAGCTTCCCATAAATAAGCCAAGTGAAAGATATTAATTCCAAAGCAACTTCATAAATCAGGCGTTTATGGTCCAACCGACTAGTGAATGGAATTTGGATTAAAAGTCTAGACATTAGCTAACACTTAGAGCAATGGGAAACACAGATTACTTTCTAGATTAACTCTCAAGGAACATGCTGTCATTTAGCATTCAGATCCTGGGATGTAAAGGAATCTCATAGCAACAGTGTTAGTGAAACCTGTTCACTGCAATGCTCAGCCCATTCTCCCAGCCTATAGGAGTGAATCTGCTTTGCTAAAATATTGATCAGTGCCGAGATAGGAAGTTATTACTACCTCCTAATTACCATCTCCCTATTGGCAGGGGGATAAGGAATGAGCCCTTATCGGCTTTTATCAATTACAATTGAGCAGCCAAAGTCAAATCGTCCAGGTCTACCAATCTGCAGCCTATTCATCTTCCATGAATCATTTATTTTGTGATCGATTAAATGTAATTGTTCAGTCAGGGCAATTTGGCAGGAGCCAATGAGAAACTGGAAATAGACGTGGCTTCATTTGCTATTGTCTAATTAATGCAATAAGCATCTCATGTAACAAATGAACACATTTTCCTCTGATACTCTGCAACACATTCTCACTCTCAGGGCAGATGGGCAAGTTGCAACATCTGGGATTTGATGGCACTAGAATGACTAACGGCTCAGAGGCTCCTGTGTGAGTTCCAGACTGCATCCTATTCCAGTGTTGTGGAAATGTGTGGCAGTTGCTGCTACTAACTAAAGATATGACAAATATAGAGCACCACAAATACAGACATTTCAAATCCCATTCGCTGGAGTGAGAATCAAAGGCACTTATGTGGAAAATTGAAGGAAAAACACTACAGCAGAAAGTAGATGAGAAAAGGCATGGCAAGTGGCGTGGCTAATTCATTGAGAGCAAGCCAGCAGTTCACAGAACAATATAGGCAAAATTGTCCATTGTGGCATCCAGTCATACGTAAGGCAAAAAAAGGAAGAAAAAAAAAAAGCATAAATAGAAAAATGCTACATCTAGACAGAACAGACACATTCCCAAAAGCCCAGACACACACAGGGTCAGGTATAGTTGGCAATCTCTCGCTGAGTGTTTGAGATCTGGAGGCTTTACCTAGTCAGGTGTTATAAGCAGTAGATAGACAGAAGCTCGGGATCCTCAAGGGAGTCTCTTGAATACCCACAAAGGCTCAGTAACTGGTGTCATTGAGATGTGCCCTATTCTCTGTAGCCCCTCTCTCTTTCACTTACACACACTGAAATGGAGCAGGCTGTATAGGGGGTGCAAGCGGGGTTCCTCCACACACCTCTCCCCTGGGTAATTATTTTTACATTATTACATGTGCTCAGATCCCAGCCGCCCACGCAAGGTGACAGGCAAATTTATCACTGCAGAGGGCTTCTGGGTTGCCTGTAGCCAGCAGCGGAAGATAAATGACAAAATAAAAGCACTCTCTGCTTAAATTGTTTCTGTTAATTCTGTTGAGGAGATTTATGAGTTCATCTATCGATGCATGTACGGAGATGTGGTAGAAATGTATATTTGCATGCCGGTTTGCATGGCAGGCACACAAACAGGTATTGGTTATCTATCAATCTACATTATCAGTACAGCTTGCTGTAGACTTAACACATGACTGTGAAGGAAAGGTTGTGTTAAGACATGTAAAGCTGAGGACAGAAAGAATGTAATAATAATGATTGGACAACTTTTTTTTTTCATTAGGTCTTGATATTGCACTTGAATACTGATTGCTGTTGTTTTGTTTATGGTGGTACACTCACCTTCCATTGCTCATCAGACCACCATCAACTCTCTGGAATGTCACTAAAATTAGGAAAGAAAGAGAGAAAAAAAGAGGACAAGGAGGGAAAAAAGAAAGACATATATTAAGTGTTTCTAGTATAATACATAGAAATCAAACAGGATTTATTTCCATGATCAAGAGAAGATACATTGTCTTTTCAGTGTTGTCCAGTTTGCCCTTGTGCTTCAACAGCAATGTATTCATCTGTTCTTTTTTTTTTACACAGCTAGATAGTTGATGGATTCACCAAGACATCCCTCTGTGTCCAATGCCGTTCATGAAAATTAAAAAAGTGCAATGATGAGAATTGCATATTGCTTTGCTTTGCATAAGTGGAGACGTCATGTGCTCCTCAAGGACAAGATGCCTGATGAGAGGCAAAACTCATTTCATCTTTCTTATTTTGCTGCTGAGTTATTATCAGATTTGTGATTAAATCTCAGCCAAAAAATGATTAGAAAAGGCAGAGGGCTCATTAATCACGTTGAGTTTTCTATCTACATACAAGCGTGGAGGCTGAGTTACTGATCCTTCAGCTAGCAGGGCTCCCCACAAGCCATGCATGTGGCCTGCTCTATTACAGTGATCTATAGATAACAAGGGCCGCTCTTTGTCAGCGGCTAGTAAAACTCCATGGCTCAAAGTGAGAGACAGCTGTGAAGGATCCATTTCATCTCTGTTCAATGACCATGATGACAAAGCAGCATCGAGAGTTCTAAGCATGTTAGAACTTCAATGGATCACAGGAAAACAGCAAGAGTTTTGGAAATCACCTCATACCGATGTGAAGGGGGGGGCTGGTTTACTCAACAGGGAGAAGGAGAGCTGTTAGTAATTTGGCTCATTTGTTACACAGATGGAGATTAAAGAAAGAAGGAGGCTGAACATTCCTCCTCTCTTTTCCGTTTCATTCAGGTTGATTCCACAACAAGCCCAGGCATGGGCGAGAGAGGGGGCTTTTCTCTGCGTGACGTAGTGACACAGATGACAGGGAGAGGAAGCTACGACAATATATTACAGAGGCTGCAACAGGACATTTAAATGCATTGTCAACATTACCTAAGCTTACTTAATCCAATTGTCTCTCTCATGAACAAAATTGTAGGATTTTACACAAGAGAAACACAATTTAAAACTTGTCGAGTATGCATGTCGGAACAGTTAGATAGTTTATTTACTGCGTTAAGGTTTAAGCGACTGAATAGCAGCAAGTGGAATTAAAATTCTTGCTGCTAACAAAGGTTTTAGCCAGATAAAACCAACATCCCAGGTCTGCCTGAATAAAATATAGCTTTGACAGCTCGAGACAGAGTTGGCATCCCTTATTCAGTCATAGCTAAGCCATTTCTCTTTGCTCCACCACCAACAAACTTAAATTAGAGAATTCTCTGTCGTCTGAGAGAGGACTGACAGGAGAAGGAGGTGGAGGCGAGGGGAGGCTGTGCAGCGGGAAGGCCTCTGAAGTCCCTATCTGTGCTCAGGCACATTTCTGGGCTGCTGTGGAATACTTTTATGTTAGCCAGAGTGACACAGCGGCATAGCTGTGCTTCTCGCCTCCCTCTTCCAGATAAGCACTTTCTCCAATATGAATACAGATTAATCCCCTTTAATAAGCATTAAGGGGGGGTGGACATAATCAGTGTATAAAAATTCCATCAAATCTCCTTCCTGCTGGACGTGTGCCTCAACAGCGTAGTGATTTACCTCTCCTGTACTGACAGCTTTAGGAGGCTGAGACAGGACAGTCTCGATACATCAACTAATTGTCAATACAGAGAAGAGCAGCACTGTAAGACTCTTCAGCCGCACTCTGGCTCATGTTCTAAATATCACCTCACTCTAACTCTGTAATCTCAGCTGTATTTGACCTTGTTTTGTGCTTGCCACTCAAAACTCTTTTAGTGAAATAACCTGCTTCCTCTCCGGCTTCTCTGAGGTGTGCATCCGATTTCAAACCAGACAAGTTTCACTAACATATTAATGTCTTCCACAATCTTTTGAAGCTGAAGGCCAGAGTAAATTGGATTTTTGGCTGTAGGCTCCACAGGGACCACATAGCTACATACTGTACATAGCATACTTTACCAAAATGAAAAAAAAATAGTTAAGGTTGTCACAGTAAATTCAGGAAACAGAGGGAAAGGCAATGTGCTGACCCCTCATTGTATCACAGCTATCAGTAACACTGACACTGTACAGCACAGAGGCCTCTAGACATCATTTTCTTATTAATCTGCTCAGTGTCTTTGATAGGCTGCTCTTCTGCCAGTCCAGTCCATCCACAGACAGTCAGATGCATGATTTATACAGTGTTGGTACCACTCATGATGCCTAATTCAGCAGAGGACAGACAGTGACAATACTGTATACCACTCATCAAAATGCCTCTAGTTTACCAATAAATAAAATGGTAGCCAAGGTAGCTAAATATGTACTGTATAGTCACAGGAGTGGGGGAAATTGTCACAAAAAGTAAAGAACACAAAAACGTAACAGAAGGAAAAGGAAAAAGCAAATTCACCACCCAGCTGCCAAACTGACACCTACTGTATGAAGAACAGATAAATACATTACAACACGATCTGAGTCTTAAAGAAAATAGAAAGATGAAGAAGATTATTAGAGGAAGAGGAAAATGGGCAGTTTCACCCTGCACCACACGACAAAAAAAGATACACAAGACAGAATGAAACTTCATTAAAAAACAGGTAGCCACAACAGACACATACATACACACAAGTACAACACAATAGGTACATAAGGCTGTAGGTTTGGCAGGAATAAAGGCTCAAGTTTGCAGGGCTCTGTTCATGGCCAATAACAAATCTAGGCGTCTTTAACTTGTAAATTTGCTTCTCTGGTTCGTTAAATTGCCTTGATGGTTTTGAAGTTTGGAATTCCATTAGCCATGACCATCAGTCTAACAAGCCAAGCATATATACTATAAGCGGGCAGGAGATGAATCTGCGTTGAGGTGGGGTGAGGAGACGGGACAAATGAACAGTACCTGCAGGGGTGAAGGTGAAGGACTGAACTGCAAAAAAAGAAGACAGAGAAGTTGTGCGTTAAAAGCCTGCAGAGATAGGCGGTGCTTTAGGGGTATCTGCACACTGGGGACGGGGTCAAGCCGAGATGTGCTGAAGGGGCCAGAGAATGTTAAGACCACACGTCACCCAGTGTACAGAGCGACAGCCAGGAAAGCAGCCAGCTCAGAGGCCACAGAGGTGTAGAGACGGTGGCACAAACCAAAGAGAACACACAAACACATAAATGTAACAAACAGAAATGAAGAGCAAATTGACCAGACCAGCTTATAGCAGCTGCCAATGTGCATGTATGAGTTTCTCTTGAATTTCTACATATTAATAAGGCAAAAACTCATGTTACAATATTGTGTTGCACTGACTGCAGGTGTCAGTTAATTACCATTTCCTGCTCTCTAATTAAATCTTGCACCCGTGGCAGTGTATACAGTATGGACTTGGTGGTTGCTAGTATTGACTGGGGGTCAGGATCAGTGTGTGGGAGGAGAGCTGGACAAACTCCAGCTTCAGTGACCAGCAGAGAGTCCAGTCTGCCCACTCAGCGCGACCTCCCCAGGCTGTTAACCAACACCGTGGGTGGATTTGTCAAAAACTGTAGCCCTCTGGAAATGATTCACGCTGACATCTGTCTCCCTGTTGAGCTTTAACACCATAGCAATCTCAGCCTCACTGCTAGCAACTTCGCCAATGTTTCATTAAAACTCTACTGATTAGGACTGAAATAAGATAGCGTAGTAGTAAAATACTCTTGCTGTGACAGAAGAAATAATATTTTATGAATGGTAGAAGATTTTTCCATTGTTTGCTAAGGCACAAGAGCAGAACGTCAGTGAAAATATGCATAGGTGACTATGAGAATATGATCAGTCTAACCTGCGTAGTTGCTCAGGCCCTTTCTCTTCTTTCTCCTCCAGTAGAGCCAGATGCTGAAACCCATGAGGATGACCCAGCAGGCTCCTCCAATACCGGCAATAAAGGCAGGCTGTTTCACCACATCAGTGATCTGTTCTGTGATGCTATTGTTCCGGTTTCCATGTATAATCACGTCCCGGAATTCCTTACCTGAGGGCACAAGGATAAACAGGCAACATTAATGTGATGCTGGATGGATAGCTACATGAGAGGAACAGGTTTTGCTGCCTCAAGGTGAGTTCAAGTTATCACAACAGCCCCTGTAATACTGATACACCAATACACTTTTTCACTGAGCAGAAATAACACCTACAGATACATCAAGACAGGGTTAAGGCTAGATTGAGTTCATAGAAAGTAAGTCTGATGAATTTGAGCTGAGATATTGACCGAGGGAGCAGGACACAAATCTAAAGGATGTGCAGTGAAATATAATGTACAATCTGAAAAAGACAAAGCCTAAAAGCTTATAACAAACCCCCAGGTGAGCAGGTTGTTTGCTTAGCTCAGCTCCGAATTCACTCCATTGCCAGTAAAACACACCATGTGAAATGAGAAGAGAGGATCCTGGTCTGTATTGATCTCCAATCGCAGCTCACCCTGACTAGTCTGCTTGACACTATTTCTTGGAGCATGATAAGACTCCGAGCACAGACAAATGTTCCCACACATTGACAACACATGAACAAACACACACTCATAAAACACACATATCATATGTGCATGCATGCGAAGCTGCACAACTGCTCTTCATCTTTATATTACTGTGTAATCACATGGAGGCACAACCGTTCGCATATCCACAGACACACAAGATATTACAACTGCAAGCTTGGGGCTCTGCTCTCGGAGATGGATTATGTGAGTGACACTGGGGAAATAAGAACATGCTACAGGCCAAGCCATCAGTTATGGGTCAAATCAGGCACAATCTGCCTCAGCTCCACATAAATCAAATGTGGTCAGGCCACATATCAAAATAGTTGTATTTGAACAATATTATCCATTTGGGAAATCTTAGTATTTAACGAAAACATTCACACAATTTGTTCTCCTGCTGAAATCATCCACTAAGACTGAAATGCAATCTTATTCTTTGTGAACACTGGTGTTGACATAGATACCATATTAAACTGATTATTGAAGAGTAGTGAATGTTTTTTTTAATCAATCCATCTTACCGATGATAATAGACTGAGGTTCACTCTTGACTCCAACCCCTGCACTTGTGCTGGCCGCCACTTCCACCCGGTACACCACTCCCACCTGCAGCCCGCCCACCACCACTGAGCGTATGGCTGCATCCACTGTCTTATTCACATGGAAACGTGTCTCATTCCCTAGACACCAGATCTAAAGCAGAAAAGGGAAAAATTAGAGAGGCAGTTGATTCCATTTGGTTTTGTATATGTTTGATGATAATCCATTTTGACTCGCTGAGACACACCTTGTACTCTTGGATGATGCCGTTCTGGTGGTCTGGTGGAGGGGGGTCCCAGGAGATGCTAATGGAAGTGCTGTTCTGATTTCCCACAGTCAGGACTGTTACCTGCTGAGGAGGGGCACTGGGAGCTGAAAGAGGAGGCACACAATACCCAGGTCAACAATCCCATGCACTAATCTGCAGTTCAGGCAGCAGAAGAGTATTTAATCCTTAGTAACAGGAATACTGGGATGCACAGCAGTATTGTACATCTGAATGTTTTAAAAAGGAGCTCATAAATATGTACTCGCACAATTGCACAAAAACCAGACACACACACACACACACACACACACACACACACACACACACACACACACACACACACTTTTTTCCAAGGAATGTTATTCTTCTGGCATGGAACAGGTGGCTGAAGGCTGTCAAAATGTCTCATTAGAGGGGGATTTACATGAAGACCAGGGCAGGTTTGACATGGCTATAGCCTAGCTTTAACGTTTCACTATGATTTAATATCTCATTCTCTGCTCCAGCCTGGTAGATTTGCACAGACAATACAGGTATTGATTTGTGAAATGACGGCCTGGCACAGTCAGGCGAGTGCTCTCAGTCAAGCTAAGACTCCGACACGGACTGAGCCAGGATGGCATGCGGGTCAACGAGCTTATAGGATGAAGCGCAGATGAGAAGGAAATATGAAAAAAATACATTTTAGGGGAAGGAAACAAGGTCTCAGTAAACATATTGACCGATTCCATCGATCAGCCAGATGAAACTAAAGCCAGTAGGTAAGGATCAGAGGGAAGCTTCGGAGCGAGGCACATCTAAATGAATCAGCTCTATCCACAGGCAGACAGAGAGTGGATAGAAACAAGACAAGTCCAAGCTTTCATAAACCTCACTCTGTTGTTATTCTGATGGCAACAATCTTCTGACCCCACAAGGGGTAATAGAGGAAAAATAAATAACAGTTGGCCCAACTGGAAATAACGTTTTAAAAATAATGTTTTCTCATTTCCGCAGTGGCTGGCAGGGGAGCGGCACCACAGCAGAATACTGACAGGTCAATTACTCCTGGGCTGCCTCTCCCTCACCTCGCCTCCATCCAAAATGGCACGTGTCACCCTGTAAATCTGTGCTCATCCCTCAGCGCGATAGGCCACACCGGCCCCCAGAGAGCCAGAAGGCCCTGGCATGCTGGAAGATGAATGGGTCCAATGATGAACCCAACACCTTGGCCAGATTAGAAACAATCTACCAAGAGAGCATCTGATCAACCATGGTGCTTAGGGCTCTCCAACGCTGCATTACATCCAGGTGACAAAGTGCTGGATTGGTGCGTGGCAGCAATCAGAGACAATGTCGTTCAAAGTTAATGTTATGAATGATTTAGCAGCTTATTATCATGCATATCTGTGCTAAACAATACACATTTTTCAATAGAGGCCCTAGGGGGCTGTCCTAATAGAGCCATTAGCGGAGTGATGTATGGCAGGCACGAATGTGACCCCCTGTCTCTCACGCACACATAAAGCTGTGCTGCATGATGAGGGAATACAAACATATCATATCCGAAGCCAATAGCTAATGTAAAGCAGTGGGTGGTGTGGGAGGCTACCTGTGGACATTCCCCAGAGATCCATCAACATGGATGAAGATTAGTCCACTGCAAATGAACATTTATACAAACATTACTGATTTCCTTTCCCCCTATATAAGCATATTTTGCAAAAAGGACAGGCCTCCTTAATGACTTCTTAGACAGTCATTCAGTGGGAATCAGATGCAAGGGCGTAGGTTTCGTTTTAACATTGATGGGGGCAAATATTAAGGAGCGGGTGTGGGGGGTTATAATACAATATTTCAAGAAAAAAAATCCACCTGCCCTATAGTCTGCTGTGCATTACTTTATTGCTCTGCTGTATGGTAGTTTCCCCTTCAGATTGCTGACAGACACAGAGCCTCGTTTGGGACTCTGGTCTCTGGATTAGACAAAGTTTGGGGAAGCGGCTGTATGCTGCTCTTCATCGGAGGAGGAAAACCGTAACTATGGCTAAAATATATGGGACATGGATGCAGAGCGGAACATCTGCCGCAGCATGCCCGCAGTAGAATGCATCCATTATAATAAACTAAAGCTGCTACACTGATTGTACGTATCCAGTGTCGTTTTTTGATAGGAGGGATTGCCCCGCTTCCCAGCATTCAACAGCGTGATAGGCTTGCCACTAGCAGTTATCCGTTTCTCTTCAATGACCACTGACAAGCAAAGAAAACAGGCTACACCCTCCTACAACTGAGATGGCTGCACCTGATTGGACAAACGCTTTACTTGTGGGCTGTCTGCTCCTGGATATTAAAACGGACCAACATGGCGGCTTGTTTGGCTATTTTCGCTTATTTTACGAAAATAGTTCATCGAAATGTGTTTCTGAAAACAATTTATGCGAGAAATAAGCTTTGAGCAGTTGCTGAATCTGTTTTTCATTTAAGATTGACAACTTTTTTAAAAGATTAAAAGACTTTCGTGAGTTTTCGAGAGGTGGCGAGTAGAGCAGGACACCCCTGATTTCATCAGGGACTTTATGCGAATGAGGAGCGAGTAACTCAACGCCCCGTTTCTCAAAAAGTTGCCACAACACTATCAGAATGCATTTCCCGGCTGCTTACATAGACAATGAATGCGAAGCGTGGAAATGGCGCTGCCTGTGGACACTAACTTGACCACGAAATGCATCGCGCTGTTCATCTCTATTTGAGGAACCGGTCAGAGGAAAGACATCACACAGCTGTCCAAACTTTTTACCAGTCAAAATAACTGGAGCATACTGAGCAGCTCTCGCCTCCTTCATGCCTGGCAGTAGGATAATGCAAACGAGATCCTCAGCTCGAATATTGGCAGGAATAATTCTGTGTCCCTGCCGTCCATATGCAAACCTAAGCCCTTGATCAGATGGCAACCAGAGTTCATCTATCACCTATGACATGATTCTCCAGATGGAGAGTGAGAGAATGTGTGAAAAAGGAGGAGGGAGACTACAAAGATGGACATAGCATTGGAGCGCTGAGCATACTGTAACCTTGCATCCGTCTGGACCTACTCTAGGGATTCTCTAATTGTGTTAGCTAATGGACAAGCTAAGTTTTAATCACCCTCTGACCAAGACTTCTCTATCCATCTAGCTGCCCTTCTTAGTAGTCCCAGTGTCTCTGAGGAGCCCAGAGCTGTGTGTTTGACGGTGTATCAGCTGACCAGGCAGAGCAGCGGGGTTGTGACAGATATAGAAAGTGGTGGCGCTCTCTGAGGGACTGGGATGCTGATAGAGCAGAAGCAGCGAGTGTTATCAGCATTGGTAATTGCTGGGACACGCAGGTTCTGAAGGCCTTTGGGAGAGGTGGTGTGCTTGCATGTAAATGTTTTCTGTATGTGTGTGTATGAGAGTGTGTGTTGGGGACAGCTGTAATGTGATGGCAGTTCCCCTACAGTGTGACCTGGCTGCTGGCCACAGGAGATATGGTCCCTCTGAGAAAGGGAAAATAAATGGGCCTGCCACACGGACAGGATGTGATCTGTCTCTTATACATGCAGGCCTAAATCTGTTGTGGCAAGATGGGCTTTGTCTCCAGTATATGGAGTCTGTATTTGTCTCTTTGTGCTGCTGTACGCATGTACTGCGTGTCTTTCCTTCAGATCACATCATAATTTAATTTCAGTTATTAGACTCGAAGGTTGAAGCAAAGCTGGCGCAGTGCTGTTGGATGCATTTCTGTTATGGCATAGGTCAAAATAGTAAATTCATCCAAACACAGACCTGTGTCTGTGTTTGTTTGTGATATTGTGCCACGCTGCTATGTGGCCTTGTCAGAGCCTGTATGAATCAAGCTTTGGGCGACAGATCATCTTCGCAGGAGGAAGTGTGCGCTGTGTCCAATCACAGCTCAGGCCTGTGGCTCCTGGGTGATGGATTAGAAGAAGTTTGGCACTAACACCAATCATAAACAAAAAAAGCACAGCAGGAAGGTCAGACAGACAGGCACAAACATGTATTCACACATAAACCCTCAACTCTCTGTGTCAAAGGGAGGGACGGCGCGCCTTCAATATTAAGACAAAAACCAACATGAAAACAGCCTACGGGGTCATGTGTCACCTGTCATCCCACATTTGTGTGGACTCACACAGTTTGAGTCACTATGTTGTATTGCTCCTGACATAATCTACAAATACTCAGCAGGTTCCTCTGCTTCATACCTTCCTCAGTCGTCCGTGCTGTTCGGGATTCACTGTCCATGCCTTGAAATTCGTTGAAATACGGACGGACCTTGATCTCATACACAATGCCCTTTTTGAGTGCGGAGAGGACGACACTGCGCTCAGAAGGGACCTTCACATCCTGGGACTGCCAGGGTCCTGGTGAAGGCAGTCCTGATGTCTGCCTGTACAGAACTCTGTAACCCTGGATGAACTGGGACTGACGATCCACCTGAGAAAGTGAATGAAGACAGGTTTGCTGTTGTATTTCTGTGCAAAAACAACGGGACAGAGGAGATTGGTAGATGCTATCTTGTGCTAGCCACTAGATAATATAAAAGGGATGTTTTTCGGCAATGTATTTCTTCCTTACAGGATTGCATTCATGACACTTTCGAGGCTTTTACTCGTTAAATGTGCCTTTTATCTCCAGCTATGACACACATAGCTCAATTAACACCCTGACATTACCTCATACACCCAGCTCCCAGCCCAAAGTGTTCCCTCCTCTATTAAAAAGACTTTCCGTAATGTCACCTTAAAGGACAGATGCATGTCTCATGTCTATTATAAATACTAACTACATCTACATCTAAGATGGGCTGTGAGTATGAGAATGTCATGCGGCAACCCATACAGACGCCCTGGGGACATGAGGAGAATACACAGCAGAGGTGATAACAACAGATCTGTCCCATAGAAAAGACAGAGAGTGGAAGTGTGATAGCCCCCGTGCAACCCACAAAGGACCCCTCCCTTAAAACTTGGACCCATTTAGCTACACAGAAAATGTGGAATTTATGCAGAGTCGGAGTGGGCACATAACTCATTGTAATGGCTTGTTAACAGTAGAAGAAGTGAGCCGGGCTTTCAAGTGGGATATTAAGCAGCTGTTTTTCGCCAGTGTAGCCAGAGTAAATCAGCAAAATGGATTCCCTGCTTGGTGCGTGACTTTTATTAATGGAATGATTTGGGAATATAAAAGCTCTCTGAGAGTGGCCCCTCTGTTTACTGAAAGGGCCCCTGATTGATTAGGCAGCCATGTTTTGTGTTGATTGTACATTGCAATCATAAAGCAATGCTTTAGCATTAAAGTAGCTAGCAAGTCTCGGGGTGAGACTTATTACAGGGGTCAATAAACATGTCACCAGGAAAAGTGCTAATGTGGTTCATTTGGAAATGGAAACAGGCACTCCATGCCACTAAGTGATAGGTGTATACTGTAAATATCTGCACATGAGGGATTCATAGCACCACCATCAAAATAAACGAGCACATATATTTCATGACCACCTCAGCTTTGAATAATATAAATAGCTGTTTTGTCCTCATTAGCATACAATTAAAACAATATATTTTAGCCAAGGCTATGGCTGTTTTTACATTTTTCACATTAAATAAAATTGCCAAATGTGGGACATAATGTGATAGTTGTCAAACACCACAATATGTGCATATGTATGGTAGGAGAGCAGGTGTGTGTTTGTATTGTTTGCATGTATGAGTGTAAAAGAAGATGAATGCATCATCTCATGAATGCAGTTCAACCACAAACATTAATTTCAATCTAATTTCATCTGTGCAAAGTCTTTGTTTTAAGAGGGAAGCAGCTGAAGACATGCAGAAGATTGATGAACAACCAGATGTCTCTGACACCTCTTGTGATGTTCAGTGTGGTTAGGAGAAACAATTTTTCAGCTATTTGATGTTCAGTTACTTTTAAGTCACCAATCAGAGGTGCAGACTGGGGGAACAACCGGACTAAAATTCCGTGACATAAAACAAATTGTAGCCTCGAGCTGCACCTTTATGGTTTCAAAGAGGGATCTTAGAATATAAACTATCTTGACTTTATGACTCAATTTTACAAAATCAATGATGTCAAAAGAATGTGGGGAGATAAGAAAACCACCTACAAATCGAACAAAGTTCTTCCAGTGCAAAGACTCGAGCTGGACAAATGAGAATGATGTACTACTATAATTGGATTCTGTATGCAAAAAGACAAGCTGTCCTTACCGTCCAGGTGACCTGAATGGTTGTGGGACTCAGCACAACTGGGTTGTGTAGCCGAACTATGACCTCACCAAGCTCCTTCTGTACATGCCTGTGGTCGACACCCTGAGCTGGAGGACTTATATCTATGAGAGAGCAAGAAAGAACAATGAGAAAGAGAGAGAGGGCACACAATAAAATGTTGCCCACTCTCCTCCACGTGGTTTTCACAGATCTCACTCACAATACACCTTGCTTCATCACCATCAGACGTGGAATGGTAAAAGAGTGAATGAATAGACCAATCACTTTCAACAAGGAAGCGTACACTTAGTGATTACGACTTCATTTAAAAAGGAGCAACTTCATCTGCATTAAAATGACCTCATTCCATTTTGTATTGAGGCTCCTGTCTGGTTTGGAGAAAAGAAAGGAGAACTGGGCTGGCAAAGTTCTTTAGATATGTGACTTGTCTGCACTTACTGGGGCCTGACTGAACAACCGCATCAACAAATGAACTCTGAATGCGCGACCCCAGACATATTGGATGGAAGATGAATGGACACTATGACACTATTTTCCAGCTCATTTCCCATTCTGCACATGCACATGTTTCAAGTTACTTAGTTACTTATTAAGTAATAAAAAACTCCAATGTATGAGATACTGAGTGTGGTTTAAGCAAGCAACATTTTGAGTTATGTTGTATTGAAGGGAAGTAAAAAACTTACAAGAAGAATTATATATATATATATATATATATATATATATATATATATATATATATATATATATATATATATATATATATATATAAAAAGCTTCATTCAGACAACCCAAGGCAGTCATGAATCACAGGCCACACTATTAATGCAAGATGGGCCAAACACAGTTAAAAAGAAGTGAAAAATCAATTTGTCATCAATGCATGCCATTGTTAATAAACACGTTGATATATCATCTCAAGACCTTCACCTCAGCATAAGACAGATATGCTGCAATTCAAATTGACGCCACTTTTTTTTTAAACACACTCTTGGCTTGCATCAGCCAAAAGTTGCTTTTTGATTGATTGATTTTTTTTGCCTGGGACTTAACATATCAGTGTAATCTGGAGACTGTGGTCTGTCCGGTCCAGTAATCAAATCTTCTTTGGGTTTGGAGGCAGTCATTTTCTCCAGTTATGATCATTAACATAGCAGGGATAGCACTAACACAGTTAGGCTTTCCAAAAGTAGACATGCTTATTTTACATAATTGCTAAAGTGTAGCCTTAATGAGCTGAGCTGAGATGGCGAATGTGACCTCTGGAAAGTTGTGCAGTGTTTCGGTATAGCTATTGGCTGCAGACTGCTGAGAGGGGCTGATAAGTATCACACTTTGAAGGGGAGCACAATGACCTTCCCTATCAGTAGAAACAAAAATTATACTCAGCAAAAAAGAACACCACATTCCACCACCAGTGAAAGTGATTATGACAGGTTCAGAATTATCTATACATTTATTTAATAAATACTGTAAATATAACACATTCCTTTCATATTCATGTTATGTAAAGTACCTTGCGTTCTGACAGGATCAGACATGGGGCTTGGATCACTCAGCCCCTGGCTGTTGACTGCTCGGACCATGAACAGGTAGATGGTGTTGGGACGGAGGCCTTTGACGGTAAACTGGGTGGTTTTGACATGATCTGCTACTGTTTGCCAGCTGTTGCTCACTGATTGGCTGCAATGGAAGAGAAAAAGGTGGTTTCACATTATTTTTCAGTGTCTTTCCACACGGTACAATATATTTGTACCTGTAATCCTCACACTACCAAGGCTGCTACATGGTAGATACATACTGTACAGTGAGGGTTTGATGTTACTGGTTAAACAAACCTGAATGCTTCAATAACAAAGGAGGAGACAGGTGATGCTCCAGCCATCCCAGGCTGCCAGGACAAGGACACGCTGTTCTTGGTGACATCAGTGACCTGAGGTTTAGATGGCGGGCCTGGAAGCTCATTCTCATCATGTTTTTTTATGACCAGCACTCCACCTGTTTCTGAATGGAGAGAAGGAGATTTTTTCTAGTGAAAACTGCCGATAAGTTTTTTTTTCTGTACATAAAATACATGCAATCATTACTCCATCTTCTACCTTTGACTTCTAAGAAAGCACTCCATGATGTTTCACCGCTGGAGCTGGTAGCCACACATGTGTAGATCCCAGAGTCTGAAAGCTGGTATAAAGTAGAACACACATGTATATAATAATAAAAACAAGCACACACACACACACACACACACACACACACTAAAAGCATGGACGAGTCTGAAAGCTGGTATAAAGTAGAACACACGTGTATATATGACTAAAAACACATATACACTAACAGCATGGACACACAGTGCATAATGACACCACTAATATCACTTTTAGTGCCATTTCATTTCACACATCCTGAGAGCAGTCGCTATGATTGAATATATGTTATCTTCCTATCGCTGAGACAATGAAAAGTGATGGGGCTTCATGACTTCATGAGCTAGCCTTGTGCTGGCCAAATTGTGTGTCATTTGTGAGTGCCTCAAAGTGCTGACGCTAATTTCCTAATTAATTCCATTTTCTACTCACCACCCTTCCATCACTTTTCCACTCCCCATCCTCATTTCCCCACTGTCCTGCCGACCACAACAAAGCCAGGCTAATTCATTTAGGGTGGGCTGCTTGAACCCCCTGGACTGATGACAGCTGGCTTGTCTCTCCATCCCTCTTAGGAACTTTGGTTGTTTGTTGGTTTTTGTCCCTGTGCCTTCCTTCCATTTATTAAATAACATGTCAGTGGTCGGCAGCTTTGTCAAGCATAATAGATATTCCACTGAGGCCTCCGAGTGGGGAAAGTGAGGCATGCGCATTTTAAATTGAATCTACTCTAAATGTATGTGTGTGTGTGTGTGTGTGTGTGTGTGTGTGTGTGTGTGTGTGTGTGTGTGTGTGCGTGTGTGTGAATATATATCTGTAAGTGCATACATGTTTCTATGCTACAGCTGGAGTCTATCCAACCCTGCACAGCTGAGCCCAGTTGGAGCTGCAGTGCCACTAAGTGATACTATCAAACAATTTAAAAAAAATCAATGCTGCCTATTCATCTCTTTAAGGCATTATGGTACCTTGCTTAAGCCATGTCTTACTGAATCCTACATGTCCTAACGCTCGTATCCTGCAGTGTTGTAGGTATGCCCATACAAATGCATATAACTGTATAAACATCTTAAATCAAGACACTTAACCAAGAAAATAGAGTGGTGACAAAGTGTGAAGCAATAAGGGAGCTGACAATACAATATTTTACAGATCAACTCTAGTTACTGACAATGCTTGTAATATAACATTGGCACAGTAGCACAAATACATCTTAAACCAATAAGACCAATGAAATGCTTTACCTTGACATTTTTTATCTGCAGGCTGCCCAGCTCCTGCAGGGACATGCGGGCGTCCTTTCCCAGCAGACTGACCCCATCCTTCAGCCAGCTGATGGAGGGGATGGGGTCTCCTGATGCCTGGCACTTCAACAGCGCCACACTGTCCACCCCAAGTGTCTGATTGGATGGACCTTGGCGAATAATGGGTGGTGGCCTGTCTGTGAGCACTGCCATACAAAGACAAAAATGTGAACGTATTATTCATATCATTCTGAAGTCCAGATGGAAAATCTGTGTTCACATAAGGTGCCTGACTGTAAAATAAACTGAGTGACAGCGTTGATCATAAAATGCACCGAGGGTGGATGTGGGTATCTATCATAAAGTCGACTATTTTCTCTGCAGGTCCTGTAATTACACCACAGAACAATGACCATATCCTGTATTTCCAGGAAGGAGGGAAAAGAACAGCTGAGTAGTGTTACTAGTTTCGTTGATGTGGCAGAGGGATGCTAAGCAGTTTCCAGTTACTGCCTGGGTAGCCTTATTTTTATACACTACTCTAGACTCTGTGGTACAGTTTAGCGGTGAGACTCTTGCCTATTGACTCAGTGTGGCTCCAGTAAATACTTCATTATGTGAAGCATGGGGCACAATGAAAGGTGAATTTCAAATACTAAATGTTACTGAAAACAACTCCTGATACTTTCATGAGATTTAAACGGAGATATGAGCATGAGCAAATTCATTTGTTATAATGTGGCAAAAAAAAAGCCTGTGGGTCCCTTCAATGAAATAGTGGCTATGTCAGAGGTGATCTCAGAGAGCGTTAGCGCTCTAGCACAGAGGCAGTTTATATATTTAGAGTTGAATAATGTGGAGTCCCCCTGGCATCACAGAATCCACATTAATTAGACGGTATGGATTAATGAAGTCGGACCTGCAGGGGCTAATTACCAAGTCTACCTCTGTAACCTTTCAACACATCATCACACCCTCATTTCCACCCCTATTCTCACTCTAGCAGCTACATCTGACAAAAGGTAGTGGTTCCAAGTAATACACTTCTGCTGTGTTGTGGTCACCCCTCGCTATGGGTCACCTAAGACAGAAAGAGAACAATTGTGCAGAAACCTGATATGTTATCTACCAAAAGCCAAACATCACACACCCATTTCAATAACGATATTTCACTTCTTGTTTTAGTGCTCCTGAATGTTTATATTAGGGAGAATGCAATCATGTAAATCTGAAAGTAAGCCAAGAGAGTATTCAAAGCACCTGCTGCTTGTTTATCTTATCTCATGAACACACCCCGAAGGTTTTCTGTCAGTTTTGAAAGATCTATAGATTTACACCAACATTATAAGCTAGAATAAAGAATTTGTTTTCACTACTAAGTAGCCTGAATTATCATCGGCAACCACGTTTGTTTTCAGTGAAGTCTATGACTGCAACACTTTCCCCATTAAGAGAAGACAGTAAGCTATGACTAGTGACAGAAGCTAATGCACAAACATAAGAAATTGCCAGGCACAGGGATGTGCCTGATGTATGTGTTGATGGCATGTAGGAGTGACAGAGGGGGGAGGCAAGGCTCAACTAAGGCCTTGAGTCTCTGGATCAGGAATTTCTCATTACAGATCTCCTTGAACTCCACAGACAGTTGTCGGGGTTTGGGGCAGTAAATCAAATCAAGACTGCGGCAGGTGTGGCCGTGACCTCACCATGGCCCTCCTGTACTCTTTCCTCCTCTGCCTTCTTTTCTTTTAGACCATCCTAACACCCGTCTTGCTAACATGCCTTTTGCTATTAAAAAAACAGATGAAATGGTTAACTGTTGATAAGCCAGTCTTTGGCTGTTAAATGTGATATTTTATTCCAGGCAATTGAAGGACATACCAATTATTGTGTATGTGCAATAGAACCATTCCTACTTCAGATAAAATGTTGGCTTTTAATCTTTCTACTAGCAGGTACTTCAGCAGACATATGGATGGCCGTCGATCTTGCCATCACAGCAGCTGAGCAGATTAGATGCTCCCACACCTTGCAGGACCACATAATTCATTCCACAGAAAACCCATGTCACTCACTCACTCACTCAATCATGCCCCCTCTCTTTCTCTGTGTCTCTTTCTCCTGCTCCCTCCCTCACACATATACTTGCACGTCGCCTACTCACACAAAACGCTGATCATTAAACTTGAAGGAACTCAAGGGCAATGCTTTATTTCCTTTCCGAAAGGAAAAGTAGAAAATGTTAATTAAATTGTGACATGAAAAAAAAAAAATGAAACAAAGAGCGTACTGCAAAAACACAGTTACTGAAGGTCATGGGCATACTGACATTTCTCAAACTGAAGCTGAATGTATGCCTGCATATTTAATAACAACAACCTTTTTTTTTTCTTGTGTACCATACTTTCACATGGGCCAAATTCCCATATGAACTTAGCAAGCAAGAAATGTGTTACACTTAAACCATGACAAACTAAAATCAGATGTTATTTACGCCGGTATTAATAATTTGTTTGTTGAGGGGTAATTGTCTAAATACATGTGGGGCAGAATCAAACATACATATTTAAAGTACATCTGTGATTATATGCACATATGAACCAACTTCTCCACATTTGCAGTTATGCTAAGGTACGTGCTAGTGTGCTGGCATGGAAGATGTTACAGGACACGTTGGTTTTCCCCTCACCATCTGTGACCTCCAGTTGAGCCTTGGCGAGGATACTGCCTGCAACGGTCAGAGCCTGGCAGATATAGTAACCAGCATCTGCCCGCTGCACAGATGAGATGGTGAGGTCTCCGCTGGATGACACCGAGAAGCGACTGCTGGGCTGCTGGGGTTGGTTGGGAAAGAGCAAATTCTGCAGGAAAAGAGGTACAAACAGCCAATTAGTGAGAACATGGAAACAGTACAACCTGGAAATATGACAAAACACTCACACCCACCACCGCCTAACTCACACACAAACTGTGCACACTCACATACACACAGATCAGACTATTACAGCTACAGTAAGAACAATTTCATCTATCACTTAGTTAACCAACCTCACAAACTTCCCAACATGTATACAGCATAAAGACTTGGTTTCATACTTATTCTTGTGCCAAGCCAGAGGCTCCACTGTGTTATGAAGGCAACTTTTGCTCTTGTTGGCGCCATGACTATTTTCCTTTCTGCTTCAATTCCACAGCAGTTTCGCTGCTCTTTTACCCACAGAGACCACCCCATACGAGTTGGGCTAATGCTGAATATAATACAATGTAGCTTTAGAATAGAGGAAGGGATAATTAATCCCACATCATTTAGAGTAAATACACAGGATCAAAGCACTGATGATACTGAAAACATCACCTCTACTTCTTTCTATATTAGCTTTAGAGCCGCTTTATCCCCTATATTTTTTTTATGCCTATTTTCTTATGATTCCCAAAGGTAACCCACAAATACATTAACTGGATTTAATTACACCTAATCTCTTTAATGCAACAAATGATGTTGTTTTTAATTAGGCTCCACGCATCTCTAGCACATGAGAGATGTACACTCCATTATCCTCAAGTGAGAGAAAAAAGGTCTGTCTGCCATTTAATTACTATACTGAATGATAGCTTTAATTTGTTATCTCAACAAATACCTTTATACCTTTTATATGTCAATGTGGGTGAGGTACAGAAAGCATCGATAAACACAGAGACAAGTGCAGAGATAGCGAGGGCGTGCAACTGCTTGTACAAAAGTGTTTGTAGTACATTCATTTCAAAAGGCTCATCTTTAATAACTATGTGAGACACACGCCGAATATAAATCTTCTCTATCTGAAGAAGTTTACAACATGTCTCAGTGTTACTGAGTCATACTGTAATCTTTAGGTCACACATTGGTAAGGGGTAAGTGGGTGAGTATTACACCAAATGTTTGTGAGAACATGAGTATGCATGTGTCTCACTTCTGTTCACTCTTTTAAGAGAACTTTGCTGTAATTGTTGGCCTGCAGGCTGTGTGTGTGTGTGTGTGTGTGTGTGTGTGTGTGTGTGTGTGTGTGTGTGTGTGTGTGTGTGTGTGTGTGTGTGTGTGTGTGTGTGTGTGTGTGTGTGTGTGTGTGTTTGAACATTAGCCAGGGCTGAATCATATCTCTGGCTCATCTACAAGCCCCAACAGGCTTCTAATTGGCACTGTTGTTGAGCGTTGTGAGGACACCCAGGTATTTGAATGGGTATCTGCTTGACTGAGGGATAGGATCGTTCTTATCAGTGCAGGGTCACGGAAAACCGATTAGCACTTTGCCAGGCACACTGTCGTTTTGCGGCTCCTGAGAACAAAGGTGTATCTGTGTCTGTAGTAAAGATACTGATGACAGATAGTGTAGTTTGCAGTGCTGTGTGTATATGTGTGTGTAATGTGTATGTACAGGGCAGGAGAATCATAAGTACTCAGCAAGTGTGCATACAGCCAAGGAAATCCAAAGTGCTGAGTGTTGATAACACTAGACGCACAGTAGATAACAAAAGCTGCTGACTAAGAGAGCAATATATTTCCGCATGTAAGAAATAATGCTAAAAAGCATTAAAAACGATACAAATGTTTTCCACACTTGGTTGTGTGAGGTCGTTTGCTCTTACCTGACTTCCCTCCTTCTGCCAAAAGACAGCAGGCTGAGGGTTTCCTTTGGTTTCACACGGGAAGGTGGCAGTGCGGCCTTGAGCCACAATTTGGTCCCTTGGGCGGATGACAAACTGGGGTGCAGCTGAAGTCAAAGGGCAAAAGCACCAGTGTTAGTAGACCAGTGGTACACAGTTAGGCCAAACATAAGGGCTAGAGATTATCAGGGATTGGGGATTTCAAGCAAAAACAAGCAATATACCACATGGTCAAATCAAAATGGGAGTGCCGTACAGAGCTTCCATGCAGCGTTATATCCATCGCTCTCTAATGGCTCTGAACAGAGGGAGGACACCAATGACTATCATTGCCATGGTAACCAGGTTGGCCATTCATCCAGGTGAGGCTAAAGCTGAATGAATGACAGTCACATTGGCATTCACAAGGAGAAGCAACTTTTCACAAAGGCACTTAGATCTGAGACAACACAAAGGCACACCCATGCCCAGGAAACATCCAAAACTATGAACAGGTAAAGACATATAAGGCTTGATCATGTCTAAATTTCCATATGTAAGATTTAGTCTTCATCAGAATGCGTCTCATAGAAAAGTCCAGATCTGAAGTGGCTCGGTACTTCTGATCAAAGTTGTATCAACAAGGAGTGAGAGATTTAAAGAGACTTTTTCTGTGTTTACCACACTACAAGCTAACACCTATCCATCAAATAGAGAAGAGGCTTGAAAAGCTATCAAACTTTGAAATCGTAGTGTGAAGCTTTCTTAGTCAATATTCACGACTCCATCAGGAGCCAGACCAGTTGTCACACACACAGTCGGGACAGAGTGAGACATTTCTGACTGACAACTTGGCAGTTGCAGTTCAATAATAAAGAGAGAGAGGAGTTTAGAGATTAGATACGAGTTCTCTTCGCTCCCTGACCATTCTCTGATGGTGGGTTAAGGAGGCTTTATTATTTAACACCAGCAATGATGTTTTTATTTGAAAAATCAATTTAAACGGTATGTTTTTATCTCAAATAATCAAAAGCAATGACAATGGATTCTAGCATAGAAGCAAAGAAGACTTTTTTCCCCTTAAGTCCATATCTTTATGCACTACCAGTAACCTTTATTCCTCACACAGATGCCATATGCTAATAATAAGTACAACTGACGAATATTAGCAATTATATCAGCTGCAAAACTGGAACTTTGACCTGAGGTAATTTACTGCATGACCCAAGACCTCTGCTTGTTTATTCTATGGCTGTCACTGGGGGTCTTAGTCCCGTGTTGACAAGTACCATGTTTGCCAAGATAAAACGTCCTTACAGGAGGAAACATGGGCCCTGGAGAGATAATGAAAGTCAACAAATGAAAGACTCTGAGTTAAGTGCCGACAATGGGTAGTAGAGGCCATTTTATTTAGGCAAACAAAATGAAAACGTAAGACAATACTGGTAAATTCTATGACAAAAAAAAAACCTGAATTGTTGCAATGCAACATCTTGCACCATTTCTGTTTCTTTGTTAAGTCCTTTCACTGACAAGCCAGCTGGTTCCAGTAAGGCCTAACTCTTCCCATTTGGCTGGTTTCTCCATGTAATCCCTTTTTGGGGGTGTGTATTTGTCAAATATACACACAGTTGGGAATACTACAGATGGCTACAGATTTACTGCCTTCCCGTTTGGCCTTCTGCAGCTTGGATATCTTGTGGCTCTCACAATGCTGGGCCTGATACAGAGCTCCTAAATCATGCTCTGGCAAGGACTCAGTTCCCTCCCTTCACTTCCTCTGCTCTGTTCCATCCCACACACTGCACTGCTAACTACTCGCTAAAAATATGGTTTAACACCTTACAGACTGGTCCCTATCACTGCATCGCCCGGCCTTGTCCTTTCTCACACTCTTCATCAGTCTACTTCTTTCCCGTTCTCATAGGCTCTTGTTGCACACAAACTCAAATTAATTTATAAAAAAGAGTTTAACCAACGTATTTCTATATTTATTATACTAAGTACTGTCAAACAGAATTAAATTATGTGAATGTTTTTTAGGTTTATAATTGGATTTTGCTTGTATGGATGAGTGTTTGCAGCTGGATGTCAAAAACAAACATTTGATGTTCTGCTAGATTTCATCAAACTCAATAAATCAATTACCCCTGTTTGTGAATCATCTTCATTGTAGCCAACAACTTGGCATCATCCAGCTTTTTGTAACCGAGATACCCTATTCAAGTAAGTATGTTTCCTATTCCACTTGACTGTTTGAACAAGTGATACAAGGTTAAAACATCAACTCTACTCTATCAGCTGAAACAGTAGCTTTTCCTGGAGGCCTGATATTAATATTGGGCTCATTCTATACCTGTGGCACTGCTTTCAATCTCCCTTTCTTTCTTTTTTTTTTTTTTTTTAAATTACATCGGAAAAGGAATAAAACACGTATGGCAAATGTGACGGGGTGGATCTAAGATGGAGTGGGAGGCCCACAGAGAAGAACAGATAAAAAAAAAAAAAAAGAAAGTCAAGAGGAAGCCAGTGTGTGACAGTTTCACAGACTGGCTCTGGGCTAACTCACACTGGCCCTGTTTCTGATATAGAGACCCTTAATGACATGTGAGAGCCTCCTTCCTGTCCCCTCCTAAGGAAACACATGATCAGGCGCCCATATTTAATTCATGACAAGCCACATCTGCCTGGTTTGGAGAGGGCTCAGCAAAAAACAGAAGTCAGGGTGAAAAGAACAAATGGACAGAGAGACAGACATCCATTCAGTACACCCAGGCACACAAACTAAAGCTTTTCTTCCTGCTTTCAAATCCCACGTTCAATCATATTTTATTCAGAAGTCGACTGCAATTACTGTCTCTTCCCACAGGCAGATTGAATGTGTAATTTCCTCCATCTTCTTGAAAGCTGACAGTTTGACAATCACAGAACAACTACTGCTGTTTTGGCAACCAAAGTCCTGCCACTGAGGCAGTGTCTGGGTTTTTCTGCCAGTCAAGCCTGTCTCGACACACACTTCTGCTATTCTTTTCTTCTCCATTCTTTGTCCTGATGCATGTTTCTTGTTCATGCATTCCTCCTGTTTCTACTCTCAAAACCACACACCTTTCTGTCCAGATGCCCATTTTCACTAACTTCCTCTAACAATTTAACATTTTAAATGTATCATATTTGGTTCTGCCTTGACCTTGTCCCAATCTATAGGGAAATACAATGAGATTCCCAGCTCTGTGTTGTGGGGCTCAGAAGGAAAGAAGCTTGTCCAAAACAAACATGTCTCAGCTTTGTGTTCCAAAAAATCCACAGATGGCCTCAAGACTTGCAAGTTAAACACGTCCTGGACCATGTGAGATGACAATGTCTGAGACTATCAGACTGCCAGGCCACTCATTCATTGTAAAGGACAGAGTCTAGAATCTATAGAGCCTTCTGTTTAGAGCTACACGAGAGACGGAAAGTTTGAGTTAATGCAGTTGATAAATCTGTGCTGCTGTACTGTGTCGTTAAAACCCACTCCAGTTCCATCACCCTACTGTCACATTAATAATTAATAATGATGAAGTTTGTTGACATGTATTTGAAGTACATTCTATGTACTTAATTAAGTCCAACACATATATGGATACTCAGGAAACTTAGAAGACATATTTCAAAAAAATATGTTCGCTTGGAGCGAATTCCGAGTTCCGTGAAGTTGCTGCAAACAAAATGATTGCAGTTGGCTACATTGATTAGGCTGGCCTGCAGTCCGGGTGTAATAGGCCATTAGTGTTTTAGTAATCCAGGTGGAGCTGTAAAATCTCCACAGACTACATAACTATTTGCAAACAACAATTCGGAGAGTAGACAATGTGAGGTTACACCTGTGTTAGTTAAATACAGTAATGTTAAAGCAATGGTAATTGATTGTCAGGCAGTCAAATGCATTAATGTGTATGGAGAAGGCATGCAGGATGGAATCTAATCAGAAGGATGGGTACTTACCTACGGGGCGAGCTGGAGACACAACAATGGAGGAGTGGATACACAAAAGAAACAAATTAAGACACAGACACACAAACATGTAAAACAAAGGACGAACAGAACAAACACAATAAATTAAGACAAAAAAAAAATCAGTCAGAATGAATGACATGTTGTGTTTGGGCCAACACATCTCTAGCACAGGGTAAGCATGGCAGAGAGGATCCAGTAGCTTTTGTCCACTGTCCACTGGACAGTTTTATTGATTCACTCAAACCCTGTTTCTCAGACACAGAATGTCAAAGGCAGTCTGGTATGAGCGCCCCCTGGTGGTTGGAAATCTTCAATTGCACTTATATATTGTACGTGCGGGGGAAGCCAATTCTACTTGTCAGGGACAAACATACTACTGGACCTTCGCTGTCTGCATTAATGAAATCTACAATTCCACAGATGGTTTGTGTTTGTAATAGCAAGGCAAAGATGGGTTTATCACTGGTGCTGATGGACAGGGCAGAAAAAAGAGAGCAAGAGGAGGAGAGAGAGCAAAAAGATTTCAAAGTGAAGACAGCATGTGGGTTTCATCCAAAGACCGGAGCTTCTGAAAGCCCACTCTCTATCCAAAAGAGTTGGTACAGGTAGTTGTTCCCCAGTGTTTCCTCTGTGTTACTGTATGTTTCCTCGCCATCAAGTAAAACACTAAGATGCTACTTTCACAAATCCACCTTCCAAAAAAGAGAAGTCAACCCAGACCTTGTTTTATCTCCCTCTGGCCCCCTGTGTTGCTTGCAAAGCGCTCCACAGAGACCTTAAACGCTTGGGTGTAATGGAAAGAAGAGTGGTGAAAAGAGGCGAAATTATGGTTAGAATGTTTTTATTAACCTTGCAAACCACAGGTGGTGGACTGGCGGTGTGCACCAGTAATCTGTGAAATGGCTTTGCTGACTGGGTAGTTACAGCATGGAGGGTAGCGTGGCTAGCAGACCACCACAATGGGGGAAGGGTGGCAGAGTGTGTCGACGCTGCACTCGGAAATGTTAATAATTAAACAGATTCATAGACTGTCTACATCTTTCTGAGCGGTGAGAGTCAGCATTCTCAATTTCCATTTGTGTAAAGGGGACCCTATGGAATAAACTGCCAATCCAAACCTCACTGTATATTGGTGTACAAGTACAATTAACCTCAGTGGTGCATGACAAGTGTTGACACGTGCTAGCTAATGTGAAAAAATAACAAAAGGACAAATGGTGTTTGGTACCTCTGACTGTGAGAGTGGCGGAGGCCTCCAGCTTGCCCACGCGGTTTTCTGCCACACAGGTGAACGTGCCCTCGTCGTTAATGGAAGCTTTCTTCACTCTCAGCACATAGTCGTCCTTGTCATACTTGATCTCATACCTGTCAACAAATGTAACATTGTGAAATTGAAGGTGCCTGTTCAGCATTGAATGCAAACACTGTAAATTTGGATAAAACATTAACTCTGTGACAAATAAGACGTGCTTCAGTATTTCACATATGCCTGTTGAGCTGTAGTGTATTTCCTCTTGGAAAGGGAATACAGAAGCACAACTGTTCATTCTGACAAATGGAGATTGCAAAGGGGAGGATCAATTATTCAACAATGACAGACAGTACATAGAAAGGGGTGCGTTCAGTTGGAACCCTCAAAACTTGTTCAATATTTATGAGATGTTTTCTGTGTGTGTGTGTGTGTGTGTGTGTGTGTGTGTGTATATATACTGTATGTTTAAACCATATTCAGAGGTTTGTGTGTGTGTGTGTGTGTGTGTGTGTGGGTGTGGGTGTGTGTATGTGTGCACGTGCATAACTGTGCCATTGTGCATCCACAATGCGTGCATGAATGTAAGGTTGCAATACATTTATAAAAAGCTACACCATCTTATTGTATAGCAACTAAATTAATCAATACAGCAGCTAGAGTTGGCTGTATTTTCAATTCCACTGCAGTAGTCAAATGTTTGTGTTCATGTGTGTTTGCAGAGGGTTGTATGTGTGCCTAGACCTGTATGAATTGCATGGCAGCTGACAGGGAATGATGCTGGTCTGGTTTGTTGTTCCAGTCTGTAATTGAAGGGGGTGCTGGCCTGGCAGTGTGTAAGTAGCGTGTTGGCGGGGGTAGTGGGGCTGTGTGATGGTGGTCTGTCAGCCTGACAACCTTCTGCTGTCCACAGTCTGTCACTCACAGACACTGAGAACAGGGTTGAGACGAACAGATAAAGGGCCACTCTATGGGAGCTTGACAATGTGTTTGTCTCTTTAAATCCCCTGTGTAGAATTTCATTATGATTATGGAATATTTTAAATTATTAGTTTGTCAAAAAATCCAACAACGAAGGTGAAATTGGTGCAGTCTGTGTGTTGCTTTCAGCCTTCAATCTGTGCACTGCAGTCTGCCACAGTGTCTTTTTTGATATCACCACTTGGAGTCCCCAAAGGCAGAATGTTTCAAATCCACATAGGAGCTTTTAAAGGACAAGCCTGAAATGATATTATACTTTTACTATAGCTTATACCTCTGTGCCATAAAACTTCCAACTTATAGTCCAACAACTATTAAAAACACATAAAAGAACCAAGAGAAGTGATGTCTGCCCAACATGGAGCAAAGTCTTCAGAGAGAGAAGTCACAGAGTTGTTTCAGAACAGACCTCACCGGCCATCTTCATTTATGTGTTTTCAATAGCTTTTAGATGACAATAGAGCTCTTTGGCACAGAAGAATAAAAAATATTAGGCTTTGGCTACACAGATGATACTTGTTAGAGGGACACATTCATTTTTGGTTTTCCTCTCTTCAGGGGAATTGTTGATAGTTAAAAAAGAGAAAGTTGTCTGTTACACTTTAAACTGGGAGGTTGATACACATGGTGGATAACTGTTTACTCTGGATAATACATTGGACTATTAGATATGGCAACAAACTATGATTTACAGGGATACTTTCTGTTGTGACTTTAGTGTAACAGTCCATTTCCCTCAGAGTGGGAAAGACCCCTCTGCTCGGCCATCAGGTGTACTGATGGCTGCTTGCCACTGGCAGCTGCAGAACTAATCTGTCCTGTCTCATTTTTATTTTTTTTCACCTGCTGTTATGACATTTCCTGAGCAAGCATTCAAAGGCAGCTTTATTGAAGCACATTCCTCAACTCTGACTGCCAGTTCCTCCTCTCCACACAGGTACTTAAGGAGCCATAATGATTATTTGACTGAGTCATGACTGAATGCTTTGTTCTAGAGAGAGGGGATGTACAGTTCAGGAAAGGGTGGGAGACATGAATAAAGCATTTATTGTTGAAACTGAGTGAGTGGCAACCAAAGGATGAGACAGCACCTTTTGGGACAAAGCCTGTTGTCAGATGAAAAACAAACAAGCTAATAGAAAGAGCATCATTCCATACCCTGCCTCCGGCTAGAATGGGTACCTCAACATGAACTACTGACATGAAAGAGAAGGTGGAGGTTAGCAAAAGAGTGGCAGGGACAAGTTAGGGCTTAGGGAAAACACCATGACTCCCTAACAAACAATGATGATTGCAAGTTAACAGGCTCATTTTTCCCAGCACTCTTAAACAACCTTTAACCAACTCTGCCAACAAACATCAGCATGCTAACACGCTGATGTTAAGGAAGTATAAGGTTTGCCATGTTCAGCAGCTCACTCCGTAGGGACTTGACCTGGGGTCCGGAGGCAGGTTCAAGTCCGGTCCCAGTCCCGCACAGACCAAAGTATGGAGTACGGACTGATAGCTGGAGAGGTGCTAGTTTACATCCTGGGCACTGCCGAAGTGCCCTTGAGCAAACTCCCAACTGCTTGGAGCACCGACTATGTGGCAGCCCCTTCGCTCTGACACCTCTCCAATAATGCATGTCTATGTACATGCGTGTGTATTTCGGGTGAATATCTGTATCAAATGTCAAGGTAATCCATCCAAGAGTATATATATACATATATATATATATATATATATATATATATATATATATACATATATATATATATATATATATATATATATATATATATATATATATATACACACATATACATATATATATATATATATATATATATATATATATATATATATACAAATATATATACACATATACACATACATATATATATATATACATATATATATACATATATATACATAGATATACATATATATACATATACATATATATACATATACATATATACATATATATATACACATATACATATATATATATATACATATATATATACACACACATATATATATACACACATATATATATATACACACATATATATATACACACACATATATATATATATATATATATGTGTGTATATGTGTGTATATATATATATATATATATATAATTTGTTTTAAATTCAACAAGCAATTTGTTGTATTTTAGAAGAATACTAAAAGCAGCAGAAAAACAGAACTGAGTACATTTTAATATCTGTTTATTTATCGCAAGTAATATCATTAGCTATCGCATATCACTTATTTTCCTTAAATCGTGCAGCCCTAATATATATTATATATATTAATATATTTTAAAAAATATATATCATGGTAATCCATCTAATAGTTAGGGTTAAGAACTGGCATGCAAGCTACAGATATTGTGGAAACTCATAGAAACGCAAACAGTTCACCTGCTCACACATGTTCTTACAGCCTGACATCTGCATGACCGGGCCCTTGCCATGTGGATAACCAACGTATCCACATACTGGACAACATGCTTATTGTTCTTTGTCCCGTCTCCATCAATCTCTCAAAACAGAACCTCGGGCTGGCCCATGACTTATTAGTGGGAAACATGAGCCCAATCAATCTGTAATCAACTTCCTATATGGAATCAGCCTAGATGACAAGATGAGTGGAAATACACAGGGATAAGAGGTAGTTGTGGCAACACACACATGTAAGTACACGCAGAAAGGGAACAGTAGCTCTTTATTGAGACAGGATTGGGGTAGAGCTCTGTTCTCTATTAGAAGAGGAATGTAATTGCACATGTAGAAGGGCTGTGGAAAGGATAGGAGAGCCAAGTTCACTCTAGGCACACTGTGTGAGCGCACACACACACACACACACACACACACACACACACACACACACACACACACACACACACACACACACACACACACACACACACACACACACACACACACACACACACACAGAATACAAAGTATACAATCATCCAACACATATGCAGAGTCATTCACTCATGCAGGGAGATGAGGAGTGATGGGAATGTAAGCAAATGCCAAGACAAAGCAGATTTTTTCTGGTTTGTCAACGTGATGTGTTTGCTTCATGGAGAATGCTGTGCAAAGATGACAACTTTATTGGACACACTTTAACAGCATTACATCTCAAAAATCCTCCAGATCATCATAGAGGATTTGCCTTGACAGGAACACACTCACCCATGTTTCACCTATAGCCAATTCACGCACATTAAGAGAATCTAACTGTTGCTTGTGTGGATGACTGAATGTATACATACAGTTATCTCCGAATGACTCAACCTCAGAGGATCTTATCTGCCTTGCCTCTGTGTGTACATGAATGGGGCCGGCAGTCGGCAGAAGGGTGCCAACTCTGAGCACATGAGTCAGACTCAAGATACAGCAGAGGACTAATTCCAGCCTGCTCTATGGCCTGACTGCTCTGACACAAAGTCCCCTCTCTGCTCCATTTCATTCTGATAGTCTGATCCAGTTTCTCACCATCTAACCGCTACTTGACCGCATCCTGATCAAAAGAGCTGGAGTCTACCTGTCCAGGCCTTGTCACCCATGAGAGGGAATCAATTAACCGCTATCGCTTCTCATCTTCCTTCTTTAAGGCCCTTAGCCAGAGCTCCACTCCCTCTTGGCATCTCTCATGCCCTAGCAGGGTCAGGGCCTTCCAATCTGTCTGACTAACATTCATCGAATGATCCTAAATTAATCAAAGATCAGCTTGGCAAGACTTTAACCCTTATGGTTAGGCTTTTGGGGTTTGTGGGAAGAAAACTGTTCCCTAAATTTGCCATTAAAAGAGTGACTTCTCTCCAGTGCCACAGAAAAAGTGGCAACAGTGCAGTCTTTACTTAGTCAAAGTGGGTTTGGAGCAGACACCATGGTGGTACTGGAAAATGTTGCAGATAGAGACCAAGAAACAGCAAAGTACAGCTCATTGACCGATGCCTGGAAGCCACTCTTACTCTTTCTCTCTTCAGGAGCGTGCGTGTGCAAAGAACAAAGGATGCACAAGCACCAAAAGCACTGAGAGTGTCAGATGTATATGCCGAGGTAGTCATTTGTACTTTCTAAGCAGTAGAGAGGTATTTCCTCTGTCGTTCCTTGAAGATGAAAAGCACTGATACATAATGAATGATCAGCTGCGCAATCTTCCTAATTAATGCAAAACCAACACTTCTATATTCTCTATTATAAACAGTGCATTATTATTTTATTCGCATTACTTGTTGTTGACACCATCAGTGTCAATAAACCTTCAAGATAAAATATACTGCTGATCATCCGACTGCCATCCCACTCACCAACCCCCCCTGTGTGCGCTCCCATAAATACCAGATGTATCCACTTATATATCAGGGGAAGTAATGGAGACAGGAACCATAGCCTGCCGTCTTTCCATTTTGCTGAGCTGCGGAGGTGAGAAATCACTGAAACTAGATGGTCAGCATAACACAGGCGCTCCTGTCACACGAGCTTTAACAGCTCTCTCAAATAGAACGACCCACACACCTCTATCATACACACACTCCCACACACATGTACACACCACGAAGGGATTGAGTCAGAAAGAAAGCCTTTCCTGCTGAATGTTGCAGGGGTTGTGCTGTGGAGGTCAGCAGGGACAGAGGGCCTGAATACAGATAGACTGCAAGACCAAAGGGGCTCTGATAAGGCACAAGAGAGGGCACAGGGGTCCAGAGCAAATGAGCAGGGAGAAGGAAACCAAAGGAGGGAAAGATGTGGGCCACACACTGAGCTGGTAGCCACACTGCCCCAGCCGTCACCGGGATCCAACTAAGGCAGAAACTCTTTCATTTGGAGACATAAAGCTCTCAAGTACTCCTCTCTCCAAGATTCTGCAGAGTTGCTTGACTGATTGATATTAATTCAAATACAGCCACTCTTACAGATAACAAATTGGCCTTTTTGATCCTCCACATCATCAAATGTGGAGGATGTCAATTTAGCCACATTATGGATGGACATTGTAGTATATACGCCACGTGTGCCAATGCATATACACCTTAAATAAGCTACAACTGTTTTAATAGTATTTTGAGACACATGCTACAATCTAGCTGCTTGACAACACATGCCAAAGATTTCCCCCTGGGAAACTACACTACACTACCATCTGAATCTAATCGTATGTATATTGGTAAAAAGAATGAGCCCTATTCCAACCAAATTTATTTATCTAGGGAAGGTTGGGTGATTTTAATATTGAATGTGCTGGTCAGTGATTTTAATCCTGCCCAAAGTGCATGTGTGTGATTTTTCTCCTTCTACCCTGGAAATAATTTAAGCCCACATTTACTACTGTTTTTCAGCACACTTACTGGTGCTCTCATAATTTAAGTCATGTCCTGAGAATCACATGTATTTTAGAGTTTAATTTGCTCAGCACAACGTTTAAAGTTCTGTGGGAAAATGGAAGATGTAGAAAAGGTTTTTTTTATGACCTGATAGCAAAACACAGTCCCATTATGAAGCCCAGATGATGAAGGAATAAAAAAAAAGCCATTATGAGAGTAAAAACCTGCAAGCTCAACAAATGGGCTGATCTAATTTCAGCTACAGGTAATTATTCTGTCTCGGCTAGTCTGCCTTCCTATAACGAATTGTATGTGTAGTGGACTACATATATTTAACATAATCACCTCACAGACTGAAAGTCCTATCCTTCATATTCAGAAAGAACCATTTGATTACATTTTTGACACACATATTAATAACAATATAAAAAAGCAATGACAATTTGAATTTGAACTCTTTGTCTATTAGAACCAGACCCTGTAATTTGGCATCAGGTGAAATACAGCAAGAAGTACAGAAGGAAGGAATACGATTCAAGGTTAAGTCATTGGGCAGTTATATTTAATTATGCTTTAAGCAACTCACGTGAACAACTTAAACTAAATATTTTCTCATTTAGATTAAAGTCAAGAGTCCATGCAAATGTCTAAATTCCTGATCATAATTAATGCACCTGTACTGTAGTAATAATGCACCTGTTCTTTGACATTTTTTAGCTATTTACTCTGGCATGTGAACGGTTGTAGTTTGAATGGTTTCACATAGATACGTATGTCTAGGGATTTCTCATCATAATGTATTCTGGAAAATATTTAATATGCCTATTTTATTGCATTGCAGTACCAACGCCTGTTGACAAGTGTCCTAGAGTAGATGAGCTTGTCTGGTGATTTTAATCTAGTTTTTACAAACACAGTTAAACACCCTCATGGAGGCAAAAGAGCAGCACTATTGTCTTTGTCCTCTAATTGAAACCATTCTTGTGCTGTCTCTATCTCCTGTTCTACCCCACAGAGACCGAAGCCAGTGCCATCCTGGTGTGCTTTACGTCTATGTGCCAGTGTGTGCATGTGTTTGCCTGGGAGGCTGCTGGAGCCACTGAGCATATTAAAGACCTGTTTACTCAGCTGAGTCTCCATTTCAGTATAAAGGTTGCACATACACAAACAGCCACAGAAAGACACAGGCATGCCCAATGCGTGTAAAGGGACCAGTAAAGACAAGTTGAAACAATTTGATGGTAAAGAAGGAGCGGTCTTACTAAGTCTCTCTTTTTACAGCTTACTTTAATAATAAGGACAGTGTCATCTTTTTGGATAAAGAGCAAACAAAGACCCCTCCCCACTGCATATAGAAGTGCTTGATCTTTAGTCGCCTTTTATTCCTACGTTGAAGACCACTACTGATACAGCTACAGATGCCCGCAGTGTAATGACACAATGGCTGTGCTACAGTAGCTGGCTTAATTTCTTACTCTTCTGAGCACTTGCCAGTTATCAAACTGGAAAGTATTTTTGCGTGGGATTTTAAACAATTCCTCTGTCAGTCAGAGAGAAGCCCTGTTTGATGTTTATTAAGTGAGGATACACAGTAGAGGAAGCAGGAACAGTTTGTCATTTAACAATATGAGATTTCTTTTTGGCACCCAACAAATGCAGCATAAAATGTCAGAATTAGAATATCGCAGTCTTCATGCTTGCTTTCTGCTTCAAAGCAAAACTGTTGAATTAAATATAGCGAGGAAAATAAAAAGCCCTCGCATTGTAATTAGAAACATTGCGATATTTATCGCTTATTTTTTTTTCATGTGTTCAGTTCTTTTTTCCATATCCAAATAGGGCCGAACTTCAAAGGGACCAGTTAGCAAGGATGCAGGCACATAACACTCATCCTACTCCGTTATAAATCTTTTAATTTCCAGAGCCAACTCTCTATCAAAGACATGAGTGAAATACTTCTATGTGGTTGCTTTGGCACAGCACTTGTGTCAAACTGCCCAGTGAACCAAATCCTTATCAGACACAAACAACCCACCCACGCTCAGCTCTGCAGATAGCCTTGAGGCAAGTCAGGTCCACTGAGTGTATGTTTTATGAGGGGATCCAAGCTGTGTGTGACTGGCTTGTTGGCTCGGGACAGAACGGTGGTCTCTTTGAAGTCCACTCCTGATAATGACACTGCTATTGACTGTGAGTCCAGTGACTCACCGTGAAGCAACAGGCCAACACACAGGGGACCCAAAAAGAACAGTATCACTTCATTATCAGTGGCTTTTTACAGGAAGTGAGACAGACTGTAGCTGGCAATGGTGCTAGTATTTCTGGGTAAATTACAGACTTCCGTTGCTGTCTCTTTCATCAGTCTCAGTTTTTGCAACTGTGAGCAAACACACGTGTCAAGTCAGCGAGGGTATAGAGACTGAATGGGGTTAAATGTGTAAGGGTGGGAGTGATTATCTTCTAGGTTTCTGAGGTGTCAACTCTGTGCCAAGATTTCACCTGAACAGCTGCACCTGTACACAGACACCTGAGGGCCATGTCAGCTGCTATACTGTCTCTTTGTATCACCCGTCATTCTATCTGTCTGCTTTGCAGTGTGCCTTTTTTTTTTTTGCTCCTCTAGATGTCTACCTTTCAGCCTCCCTGCCCACTTACCTGCCACTCACTTTTAATTGTCTAGCTCAATATCTGTTTGTCTTCATGCAGGCCCCTTCCTTGACATGAGACACTGTCTACCCCTGTTATGGCTGTGGGAGCTATCCTCTGGGGCGCCCAAGGGTGGAGTCATTGAATCCTGAATGTGTAATGTGCATTGTGTACAGCCTAATAGAGCTATTGAATGCCCCCTGGCAGCCAGGCCAAGTGAAAACTGCCATTGTGAGTAATCATTAGTTTAAAAACAGTCACTCAGACTGACATCAATGCTTTCACAGCTCCTTTGCATAAAGTGCAGCCTGTCAAATCAGTGCTACACACACACACACACCTCATATCACTGTCTTCAGAAACCTTTCTCTCTTGAACTTAATCATCTTTTCAGAACATTTTTGTGGATGTACATACCTTCCACGAGGAACATCAGTGTCGTCTTTCCTCCAGCGTACATTTGGCTGAGGGTCTCCTTGTACCTGACAGCGGAACTCCACCGTCTCCTCCTCCAGGACCACCTGGTTGATGGGCCTCCGGAGGAAGGTTGGTCGCTCTGCAGGACAGGCACAGAGAAATAGATAATTATATAATGTAATATAATTGGTTTACTGTATGTGTGTGAATATACAGTGCATGTATTGTTTCAACACAGTGGCCTCTTCCTGCTAAATGATCTGCTCTGTCTAGTCATTCTGTTTTGTCTCTTAAACATTCTGTTGACTCAGTCATTCTGTTCATTAGCCATCTGTGATATCTTCTATAACCAATATATGGACAAAGACTAAGTAATGACCTCAAAAAGCATTATAATCAGGAATTAAAATAAAACTGAGAAAACAATTGGCCTAAAGGTATTTCTACTTTTCAGCGCCAACCTTGCTGCATCTCTATCTATCTCTCTCATAGCGCTTGCAACCCACCTCCACCCCAGCTCCTCCTTTTAAATGTATGTTGTCTGACTTAACCAATGTCGTGTCTCTGTCATTGATGCTGCTCTGTTCTGTACCCTATGGGGATCCGGCACTGCTGCTCTCCCCGCTTAAGGCTTTCCACGTATGCACGTGGAAATGTGGGGAGGCCCCAGAACAGAGCCATACCGTCAAATAAAAATTGCAGATGAATGAATCTATTTTGACAAAGTGGTCGTGACTGAAATGAAGCTTACCAAACACTGTGACTTGTGCTGTCTCGCTGTCCCTCTCTCCGACCATGTTGGTACCCACACAGATGTACATGGCAGCGTCGCTCTTTCTTGTGTTGGAGATCATTAGCTTCCCTCCTCGAATCTAAAGAAAAAAAAAGTTTTTCCTTAAATACATAGATAATACATTTAGATTTTTTTCCACTGTCACTCAAGATTTGTCCCCTTTTTCTCTTCCCTATGCACTGAAGCAACGAAGGAATGATCCTTCGCTTGCTTCCAACACATGAAAACACTGTCAAATGTTTTGAATGGCAGACCACTCCAGAAGCAAGAGCTTTTTTTCCTATGTGCCCAGGGACTAAAAATAAAGTTAGGGACATTGACAGTAGTTCTTCCTATTGAGACCAGGTATTCAAATGAATGGTAACAGTACTCACAGTGATCCTGTCATCCTTGTCCTCAATTCGCACTTTGTCTTTCTTCCAGTAGATGGTGGGTTCAGGATGGCCTCTGGGAGGAACACACTCAAGGATTGCTGGCTCTCCTGCTGCCACTACCACATCTGTCGGGTTTTGTCTAAAGTCATCTCGCAGCACTGAGGGAAAAAAAAGGAGGAAACGATTCAGGAAGAGTGCAGTTGTGTAGCATACTGTTGAATTTAAATCCCGAAATGTTAAAGTCTTCCATTATTAAAATATCTTCATATGTATTAAGGTGTTTGCACAACACAGCGTGAATGTATGCAGCTTTCATTGTGGCTATTTAAATGGGATGTGCAGCTTCATCTGACAAGGCAAGCACACGTGAAAGCTAATTGGAGCTAATGGAGGTCCCTGTGGAGGTAGCAGAACAAACAGAGACAGAATGCCCTGAAGCCGGGTGTCAGTCACATGTGAGAGCTCACAGGGGTGCAACACTGTTTCACTTTGCAAGCATGTACACATTCACACACTTACATACAAACCAGATACGCGCTAACGCACAAAAAAAAAACAGTGGGTGGTCCGATGAACAACTGTGGCCTTGTATCTAATCACCCTCAGGTAGGCCCTTCATCACAGAGACAGCCTCTCACCCGACATAATGTTCAGCCAAACACACAACACCAGCTCATTATCAAACTAGGATAGCTGCTGTCACACACAAACACACACAGGAGCACGCTAACGTGAAAGCACAAACGTACACAAACATGCTAAACTAGAAGGATCCAGCTTCCATACCAATACATGAACAAACACCTAATGTATTAAAAGGGTACAAACTGGGGGTCGCTCTGGCTCTCTCCTGCTGTGTTCACTCAAACAGATCTTTCTTCATTTGATCTACAATAAATCTAATCCGTGGAGGAGCACTTTAGGTATTTCAGCTCCAGCAGTGTCCTTCCACACGGCAGCGAGGGACACATGATTCGTCTGAAGGATAAAAGGACTGAGCTTGTTGGAGGATGTTTAAAGATGCTTGAGGAGGGCTAAATTAAGGGCAGTACCACAGGTCCTTATGTAAATTCCACATAGCACTGAGGACAATGGTGGGGAGGGCCGGGATTATGAGAGGGGATAACTGGTCCCTGCGCTCCAGGCTTCTCTCATCTCTTCATTCACTTTTCTTACCCTCTCTACAGAAAGCCGCACGGCCATTGTCTTCTTATTTATTTATTTAGACCAAGGAGGAAACAAGAAGAGAGGAAGCTTTCAACCCAATTATCCTGGGGATGCACATGAGTACAGAGTGGGACTTTTGTGTGACATGAATTCTAATGTAACCTTTACACAGGGGTATTAGGAGAGAATACAGAAGAGGTAGAGGTTTTCTCTCTCTAATGCAGGGCTGCCCTATAAGAGCTAAGGTAATTAGCCATATCCAGAGTGGCGGACCCCCTGGCCAGTGTGGGCATAACAGCCACCACCACTGGGCTCTCTGTATTTGCATTACAAACAGAAGTCCTGCTGTTTTAAATCATAGCCAGGTTTGGACCATACACAGCCTGTTCTTTTCAATGTCACGTTGGATTTAATTACTCCTTTCCATTCATTACTGATAGCACCCATGGGATTTTGTCAGAATCAATTTCCTTTGAAACAGAACGGTGACAAAAGAAACCAACGTTAGGCGCATCATTAAGGTGCTTGTGCCACGCTGTCTAATCTGATCTAATACTACACGGTACGTCACTGTAAATGCATCCCTACCCTGCAATCTAAATAAATACACAACGTGTAGAAACAGAAATATAAAAAGAGAGTAGCCACATGATCCAGCGAAAAAAATACAATATACACACACTTGCTGAGGACAGGATAAACACTGGGCTGCAAACAGCTACAAGCAAGCAAACAGATGACACACCACTGGTGAAGGGATTATGCCCTATGTGTTGGTTCAGGGCTTGCCAATACCAAGACAACACTCTGAACAGATACATTTACTAAGTAAATGAGGGGAGGGGCCAATCCAAATACACTTTAGTACACTATCTAATCCTAACTACAAGGTCATCAAGGTCTACCTCCTACAGTTAAAGCACACACACAACTCAAATATTCATCCCCTCAGTGTAACGTTTGCTTTGCTTCATTACCGTATGAGCATGTACCTCTCCCATTGTTGCCTACAGGCTCCTCCGTGGGCTCAACTACCCTATGTCAGTGATCCTATAGTCTGGCTAAACAGATGTACATTACTGGGATAAAGCCTGACATCCGACGCATCTCTCACGTGCCTGATGTCTCTCCCCTTCCGCTATCTCCGCTATCTATGTTGCAAGATCAACATTGATGCATCCTGGTTTAAAGAAATACAAATAAGCCAGAGTGTTTTTTCGCCTATCACAGAATAGATAAGCGGTGTAGCCAGACCATACTCTAGCACTGACACAGCACTGTGGAGATAGGTCCAGCAATGCAAGACTAGGGATCATAAGTAGGGCTGAACGATTAATTGCATTTTCGATAATATCGCGATATGTTAAAACGCGATTTCCTAATCGCAAAGGCTGCGATTTCATCACATGACTCACGAGAGCAATCAGTCTGCACTCCGTAGAGAAAGCATCAACTAGCATGCTAACGCTACACTGTACCTTGAGCTGATTTCTGTCATTCAAACAACTCTGAGTTGTAGTTTAAAACTTTTACAGCCATTTTAATAAAATGAAGGGTTTTATTCGGGCTTGAGTCTATACATGCAGTTAATGGATACAGGCACACAGAACTCAAGGCTCGGTTGGCAACGATTAGCTCTGATTAGCGGTTAGCTCCGGTTAGCGGTTAGCTCCGTTATAAAGATATGAGTGGAGGATCTGCCACTGAGAGGGGTAACAACCAGACTCTGATAAATGACGTTCGGGGAGCTTTCACAGCAGCGTGGCCGCGGTGTTTCAACAGTTTTATTAGTACAGTTAATCCCACGGCAAGAACACCAGCAACTAGCTAACGCAACGATAGCCTCTCTGAACAAGTGCACACGGCAGCACGCAACTTCACGAGGGTGAGGGGCTGGAAGCAGCTCCTCTCTGCACTGTAAAAAATTACGTGTGTGTGTGTGTGTGTGTGTGTGTGTGTGTGTACACTATATTTTTACTTATTTAACTGTCTAGTGTGTAATTGTGTGTTCATACTATACATTATTATATTATTCTTTGTTGAATAATACAGAAGACAAAGAGCTTAAAAAAATAATCAACTCGAAATCGCAATATTTGGGGAAAAAATCGCAATTAGATTATTTTCAAAAATCGTTCAGCCCTAATCATAAGACAAGTGAATGCTTTTATATTAGAATCATAACATGATTGTTTTCTCTGTTAATCTATGTGAAGTGCATCTGATATGTACGTATCATTAAGTGAGTCTGTGTATGCGCTGTCAGAAACTGAACTCCAGCTCCAACTCTGAGGCCCTGTAGGTGTTCAAGCCCGAATCAGCCAACAGACGTAAGGTAATTGCCTTTCTATCCCCCTGAAACACCAAGCTCTTCTTCCACTGAAAACATCTCACCTCCCATGGAGTTCCAGCAGGCCCCAAACTCTGCCATCTTGCTTACTAGCTTATTAATATTTACATATTTTTACATTTTTTACATTTACCCCTCTGTTAGCAAGTGCTACATCTGTCAATCCAGCTGCAGGCTAAAAATAACCCATATCTGAATAATATTGATCTGCCTTTGCTTCTCCTATTTCATTTATTTTATTTATTTCCCAAATATCATAGGATTGGGCTAATTTGAATGAAGGAGCATCAGGCAGAGGGGCAATGCCTGGCAAATGTGCAGCAGTTTCAGCTGGCACTGTTTCAACACCTCAAACTTAAATGGGAGGGAGTCAGGTTGCAACTTGCACTGTGAAACAGCCAAGGGGTTGAGAGTGGAGGTCTTTGCCAAAATAAAAACACAAGTGAGACACCCACACTATACTGTGTAAACCAGATTGTCCTACATTGGCAAGGGAGGCCTGTGCCAGCAACCATTAGGAGGTCTGTCTCTGTCTGTGTGTGTGTTTGTGTGTGTGTGTGTGTGTGTGTGTGTGTGTGTGTGTGTGTGTGTGTGTGTGTGTGTGTGTGTGTGTGTGTGTGTGTGTGTGCGTGCGTGCGTGCGTGCGTGCGTGCGTGCGTGCGTGCGTATGTGTTCTTACATACAAGCTAAATAAGATAAGGTAAATTCAGCACACAAAAAATCCTCCCGATGCAGATACATGACAGCACAAACACCCGGCATCATAGCAAGGAGGTGGCAGGGCACGGACAGGTGAGGAGTGCACCCTCTTCTCCCACCCAAGATATTACTCACTGGAGGGTGACACCGCCTGTCCGTAAGATTAGTGGGGAGCCTTGACTAAAACGTCCGGCCTGCATACTGAGATAAGTGCTGACAAATGCATTCACCTACAGGAGCGTACCTAGCTATGGTTCACAAAGGTTGCGCTCACCCCACAACACCACAGACTGATGTCTAAAACCTCATTTTTTTCCCTCCGTTCTGACATTCACATCACTTTGATAGACATTCACCACACACAAAACAAATATACAAAAACCTGATAAACTGTGAAACGTTTCTTAAAAGCTGCAGGGCTTGGTATCTTTTTCTAATACTGCAAATGTGAAAGTTTGTGTATGTTTGCGTGGTTATTACTTTTCTCTCTCTATTCACTGCAGAAAAAGACCCTCTGTGCTTTCATAGATATTCCCCGGGGTCAGGGGCTAAGAAACACAGAGAGAGATTACAACAGCGAGAAGCCCGGGGCCATACCCCAGCACCCAGACCTACCACCTTCTACCCACACTCTGATTAGAAAATAAACCATGCAGACACACACACACACACACACACACACACACACACACACACAACCTGGGTGAGCTGTAGAGAGGTAGCTCCAAGCTATAATATCATTTTGTTCAAGTGCTTTTTGCGCTTCATCCGGCAGAGTGCTATTATAATACCGCCGTTTTCAATTCCACCCTTAGAGAAGAGAGACAATATATATGTCACTTGACAAAACATACCAAATCCACTCTATGTGCTGTCATTGATGTTTTGTATTACTGTTGACGCTGAAGGCAGGAGAAGGATAATGCCACACTATATATTACTACAATATGAAAGGAGATGTGCTCCATTTGTCTGGATGCAAGCTTTTTCTCCGGCTTTGACTCGCTCATTTGCCCTCCCACTGGCCAGAAGTAACCTTTGCTCCCCATCCAGATGCAGAAATTACCCCCTCAGCAGGCAGGCAAGCAGCAGGTTCACACATAGCCCCTATATTCCTCCACTGAAGGGTTGCAGGTCAGAGCAGAGAAACAGCTGCAAAAATATGTCCGGCTGGCGGTGCCCAAGGCTGTACCTCCTCTGAGAACTGAGTAGAGACTCTCATCATTAGCACAACTCATCACCATCTCTCTCTATCTGTCTTATTCTCTCCTATCCCCATCACAGGTCATTCTTTGTCTTTCTTTTTTATTTCATGATCATAGTTCATGTTTTTCCAATCCCACAGTGTTGTCCCATGCATAGCTTCAAGCCCCCTCCAGTCACTTCCACTGGCTTGTCAAGGTATTTCTCTGCACTGACTGCAGATGAGGTTTTGCAGATGAAGCCATATACGTACATGCGCACCTGATCATTCTCCATAGACCATGGCCAAGCCTGATATGAGCTCCACCACCATTCTCCCTATCTGCAAATCCTAAGCTAAGGGATTGTAAATAACACTGTCACTTCCACAGATAAGATGCAGGAAATATGGAAAAGAGCGAAGGTAAAGAGAATCATATGGTGGGCAGCGATAGCATAGTGGGGGGATATCAGAGGTGGCGATATCATTTGAAATGTGCATCTTTAAAAGAGACTTGGATGGAATAAAAGAGACAGAGCATGTGTGCTCTAGCGAGAACGCTGAGAGAAAATAGGCGAGGCATAACACAACACAGCAAGGGATGATGGGAGGATGCCTGATCAAGGTCAACCTGAAGAGGTGCTGAGGAGTACAAAGGTGCTGAATAGATGGGGCTGGCAGTAAATGAATGGGGTGCATTCCATCAAACTCATACCACATACTGCACCTCTATCTCTGATTCAGTAGATAAGCCTAAACAATCATCTTTATTTAAACAGCAGCACTGTTCAAAGCTCATTTTTCAAACAGCACCCCTAATTTGGCCTAACAAGCCCCTGGGCAGCACCATAATGACAGTAGGCCCACAGTGGGCCATTCTGCTGGCCGATCCAGGAACAATGTGCAGTGTTGCTCCTGAGAAACAATATAATTAACTCTTAATGAACCTTGTTCCTTTCACAACACACACACACACACACACACACACACACACACACACACACACACACACACACACACACACACACACACACACACAATTCAATTTAGCCTAATCCATGCTTTATGGTAATGTATAGCTCATTAAAATGTTGGTTAAAAACTCATTAAAATTCACTTGAAGAAGTAATGGCTTCATTACAGTAATATGCTGAAAAGCAAAGGAAAAGACAAGTAAGGACAAGGAGAAGACAGAGAGCAGAGAGCGACAGCTTTCTAATCACTTAATTGTGTCTAAAATGGAATACATTTGCATAATAAATAACGATGTGCTGTATCCTCCTTCCTATCTTTTTCCATTCTCATAGCACTCTGTAATTAACAGGCGCTACAATTAAAGATGCATTTTGCCCCAAAATGATTTTGGTGGCCACTCCAGTTTTCATTCTGTTGTCTTGTTTATGGTCATGAATGTGTTTGCGGGGCTTGGCAGATGCAGACAGTGCGCGGAAACTGGAGCTGGCTGATACTGACGAACAATGTGCCCATGGGTCTTTGTGCCTGCTCTGATAAGGCATGATGTTGTGCTGATGCTTGTGCTCAGTCCAGAATGGACACTTTACAGCCGGAAGGGGGAGTAAGACGTGAAGGAAGGAGAAGAAGGGGAGGGGAGGAGGGCGTTGAAGATGAGAGTGGGATTGATTTCCTGCCAATTCCAGCACAGAGACAGCACAGACAGAGGTAGTGAGGCATCATGATGGAGCAGGTGGGTCTGTGTCCTGCATCTGGTAAAGGAAGAGCGGAGAGGAAGTAAAGTGAGAAGAAGAAGGGGAGAGGAAGTAGTGCACTCAGGCAGACAGGCAAATGTCTCTTGTTAATGTCTTCTCTCTCAGTCTCCTATTGCATCAGTCCCATCTAAACATGACAGATAATATGGTATGGGAGCTGCTGGAGTTTTGTGATTAGGAGTGTAATAGTGGCTGAGTAAGCACATTGAGAGGTGAACAGTGAGCCGTATTTTTGAAACATCTGAAAATATTGAAAGCAAACTCCCTTTAGCAGCTGGAAAAGTTGCTCTATCTCTAAATGTTGATGTGAAAGGAGGTTTTGATTCTTATCAAGAATAAAGTTCTGTAATACCATGGTTTCCTTTTTCACCCTGGATGTAATATTTAACTCTAGTAGTCTCTAGGTCTCCCAGTCTGGGGAGACAACTGACTTTAAATCAGCATTGTGTAACACATTAGAAGTAGGCTAAATGCATGGGACTCTCATTAACTCTGGCCTTTTGGTTGTGAGTTACCAAACAGATGTCACAAGTCCAGCTCTGACACACCGTCACACTAGAGAAGTAATTCTGAAAACAGGAAATTAGCTGGATCTGAAAAAAAAGTCTGAAATGCTGTCTGTGTGTGTCTTCAGCATATTGGTGTGAGCTGTGGCCTAATGCCATTGAGGTAGTGACCTTCCACAGGGAAAGATAATCCCCAGGATGTTGCTGAACTGTGTCCAGGCTGGAAGAACAGGGCTGGATTCCCTTGGCACACAAAACACACACATAGAAGGGCCGGGCACACACACAGACAGAAGCTGAGTCGCTTATCCGGTGTGGCATACTTGCACGGGCATATTTGGTGAAAATTAAACCCCTGCAGCCTAGTTCTGCAGGCCACTGTGCAAATCTTCATATAATCTTTAACAGCTTCCCCCTCTTTTTCTTTATGCCAGCCTATTTGCTGCAGCTCCTTCCGTGTCTATTTTATTGTTTTGGTCTATAATTGGATTGGCAGTAACGGCGAGCAGAGAGCCGTTAGGAGCTTGTAAACGGTGTCACTCTGCTAAGGCAGCCCTGTTTTAATTAAGCTCTCGGCTGGAGATGAGCAGCTTTTATCTAGCTCAGTGTGATGAGCCCCAAGTGCAAGTGTGCTCCACACTGTACTGCAGGACAGGCAGGAGGAGATGTAGATTGTTGTCCCTAGACACCAATCTACATGCCTGGACCAAATAGATACTGGGAGACATCATAAACATGCAGTGTGCGTGTGTGCGTGTGTGTGTGTGTGTGTGTGTGTGTGTGTGTGTGTGTGTGTTTGTGTGTGTGTTTATGTATGCCATTACTGTCTCCTTGTGCTCATTGTGACAGAGCCCCACCCATCAGTGGTGTGCAGTCATGTGTGTATTGGTGTAAATGCAGAGCCAGTCCCACAACATGGCGGCAGAAAATGGGCACAAACAAGAGTCTAAATGATCAAGGCTGCTGTAAATTTGAAACTAATCCTCCTTTACTGTCCGGCTGCCTGTGCGCATGTATTTTAATCTGAATGTGAGGCTGATGCTGTACGCAGTGCTGTACGTGGCATAATGATTACAGAGGTGTCCATCACAGTCATTGCCTGTTCCCCCCTCCTCAATCCTCCTAATGGCCTCCTCAGATCATCTTTCCTTCAATCAATACTGCCTGAAAGGAAGAATCCCACACCTAAGGAGTTATCCGCTGGTACTGGATCAGAACCTTACAGAGGACTTTGAACCAGTTCTGGTATCCATCAAATGTAAAGGTCTGGCCTTGTTCTAGGTGGGTGGCTTGGGCAGGGGTTGATACAGTGAAGATTTGTGAGCAGAAGAGGCTGAAGTCTGTCAGTGTGGCGAACAGAAAGCAGCCAGCAGAAGAGGTGGGGTGTTAAATCACATGCAGCCCAGATGCATAGACATTTAAAGAGATTTATTGATCACTTTATAGATCTTAACTCTTGAGGAAGAGCAAAAATTAAACTGGATACGGAGATGACCTTTATAACAGCCTCACCCATGGATAGGAATTTTTTTTTTTCGTCTCCATGTCCCAGTATGTATATGTGTGAGCTGTTTATGATTGAGGGGGAAGAGGCAATTCACCATTTAGTCAGAATGTGCATCTAAAAAATTCCCCTCTGTACAACCAGCACCACTATCATCCTGAAGATGTGCTATTATGTGCGTCTGCTCAAGCGTGATTGAATGCTGCACATAACATCTAAATACTTGGAATAAATTGTAGCGGTGCTGCTGCCTGCTCAGCAAATCACTGCTACATTAGGCTCACCTAAGTACCACACACTCATATACACACACAAATTACAATTTCAAGTGTCTGTGCTGCAGAGTCTGCCAGTTTGTATGGAAAGCAGTTGTCCAGCACACGGCAGAGCAACGCACCAACAACATTAATAGCAAACTGATCACTCTATACTGCACTGACATAGCAGCAGTCACATGCATATGCAGTCCATTAGCCCGTTGCTCAGATAAATAGAATCCTAGGAGACAACAAACATGCACAGACACACAGAAAATTTACTGTATAGCTAGTTCACATGTTTGTGCATTTACATGCCACGCGAAAGACTTCAGCAGCATGTGTGCTGAAATGCACTGACGTTAACTAGCTTAGCAGAGCATCTAAATGATTTATTGAAGCTATAGCTTCTCTGGTGTCATTCTGTGAAGGAGCTCTACATCTTGAGAGAATCCGCATGACAGTCCAGTTGCTTATTTCACAATCCAACCCGTGTTAATTGCATTACAGAGGAGTAATTGTGTTAGTTCCGTCTGTAATCAGCTTACTGCCTCAGTGCAGCTGGATTTACCTGTACACCAGGCTTATGTAACCTGCGTGCTAATGAGGGGAATTTCATTCATTTCAGGGCATGGTGTAAAAACCTAGGATACTCACTCAGGTAATCTGGCCTGCTGGAACCGTCAGCCTGTATGTAATAACCCTGTTGTGTGTGTGCGCGCGCGTGTGTGTGTGTGTGTGTGTGTGTGTGTGTGTGTGTGTGTGTGTGTGTGTGTGTGTGTGTGTGTGTGTGTGTGTCAATCCATGCTCATATTATCATGCAAATGGGAAACAATCTGAAACACACCACTGGCTGCCATGCTCAGGATCAGTGCAGAGCGCTGTGTCTAAACCATTCCTGTTCTGCCCTTCCCTTTTTTTCTTCTTTTTTAAACCTCTCCATTTCTTTCCTCCTGGTTCATTCCACCCTCCTTACATTTTCTCAGGCACCCCATCAAAAAGACTCAAAAGATTAAACAGACCTGTTTCATACTGTGTTGGTACTACAAACTTGTCCAATACATTTCTGTCAGCTTGAGATGTGAGGTTAATCATTTAGGCAAAGGAACAAAGTTAATAAGGCAACTTCTAATCCGAGGCTATTTGGAGTTCTGTCAACAGTATTGACTGCACTGCAGATGGGAAAAGATATCGTTGCAGGGCACTGATGACCTACATAGCAAGGACAAGACAGTGGCTCAACAGCAGCACAGCACAGTGATCCCACAGCTCTCCAGGGCACAGATTCTGCAGCAAAAACACAGCGCGAAAAAGACACCGTATATATGTGTGTGTGTGTGTGTGTGTGTGTGTGTGTGTGCATGCGTGCGTGCATGGGCAAAAATGTCTCCTTCCACCCACGCAGTGTCCTTTATCTTTACAGTCCCCAGCTTTCATATCACCCAGTAGGAGAATCCAGTTTGTGACCAGCTATATACCACTAGCTGCTGTGCAACACACAATCAATACTGATTTCAACTGGCAATTAGCTAATAATTCAAGGAGCTAGAACTACTGAGCCAGAACTCCTAAAGATAGATGGTGGGAAGGGGGTAGAGTGGGTATAGCTGTGGCACATGTCTGCTGTGAATGATGCTCAGGAGTGTTTGATACTGAAGCTTTCTGCATGTGTCTAGTAAGAGTGAGAAGATACAGTCAATTGTGTTCTATTCACAAAGAACATTAAAGGGCGTTAAGAGACATTTGCTGATAACAGGCAACAAGGTTTTACTCTACAATGATTGTATGGAGACACATGTTAGACATGAAGTGGTCATTGGGAACCTATAATTGGGGAAATACAGTATTTACAAATTACTGTAGGAGTAAGAATTTCCAAATAATTCCAAAGGCCTTATAATTTCCAATACGTAATTTGATACTAATTATAAAGAAAATAGAGACAGTGATTGATCCAATTGATTCCAAGGAGAACTTGGGTGTCTTTAAGTCTGTGGACAGCTAGTCAGCCAAACACTCAAAAAGGAAGTGAAATGTATCTATGGGTAATTGTACAATTCAACATACATGGACAACTGAGTTTTCAATAATAAATGAATAATGAACTAATATTTACTTGGATTGATATGCCTGTTTTCCCTATACAGTAATTAAAACCACAACACATTATTAAGAAATTACAGACACATATATACAGACACATATATACATATATATGTATATATATATATATATATATATACACACACATATACATATATACATACACATATACATACACATATACACATATATATATATATACACCAATTTGATGTATCTTAAAATACACTATGTTATATGTTTTGAACCTAAGGATAATAACAAAAACCACAAATGCTACTAATTTCACGGCACAGACCTTTTACATTAAAAACTGCCTTTGAACCATCTTGAAATCAGTTCAATTCTCAAGGCAATTCCATCTAATGCTTGGATCAAATGTGACAATTCTTGCCATTTAAGACAGAAGGCACTTTTTTTTTTCTTTGATTAATTCCAGGTCCTTGAAATGTCACTGTGATACAATGACATTTGAAATCGTCATGTCTAACCCCAGAAAGCAGGACGTTTGGGGGGCCATTAGGAGGGTCTGTAGTTGGGGTGGACATTAAGTGGGGCTGCAGACACCATTTGAGCTGTTTTTTTGCCTCTGCTGGAATCCTTGTTTGCATACAGCATACATGCACTCTCAGAGCAGTGGGGGTGGAGGACACACATATTTATGATACAGGCACATACATACAGAACCTAACTCACTCACACACTGATGCTATAAACCCCCTGTATGTCTGAACACAGAAATAACCAGACGCACTGTCCCCTGGGTAATGAAAGAGCATTGTGAGACTGTGGTTGCTGTAAAACCCAATTAGTGTGTGTGGTTTTATTAGTTCTCTCAGTTAGAGCCACACATACAGATAACTGCTTCCACAAGATTGTGTTTTGCCTGTCTGGTGGTCTGCCCCCTGCTGGTTACACACAGCCAAACATACATATACAGATCCATGTTGAGAATGACCGAGTATGGGGGGATAAATGACTGTGATCATGAATTCTGGGTTAATGTGTCCATTCTCCTTAATCAAGATGAATGAGTGTAAAATCCCTGTGTGTCTGTTTGGCAAAGGCTAAATCATAACACTATAAATGAAAACAGAGGCAAAGCCTTCCCCAAATATCAACAACCCACTACACAACTAGAACCCCATGTTGTATGTGTTACAACATACATGCATTTAGATCTCAGGTGATGCAAGCATGCATTTAAACAAAGATTACGTCTGTTTCCGGTTTCTGCTTGGCACGTCTAAGAGCTGGATTTCTTGCCTTCAAATGACTGTAGCTGGAGAATTAAGCGGTGGCTGACAGCGTCACAACATCAGCCTTATCCCTGTCTTCAAACACCTCCATCTTCCACAGCCACATAAAAGAGGAGAACAGAGTGCTGTGCAAGCCTCTGCTCCACCGCAACCGTCAAAAGAGCTATTTCTGTATTCATGTGCCGCATCACTCTGGGCTCTTTGATGGCACAGATCACTGTCAAGATGCTGTGGCTTGCACCAAACAAATGGTATGGCTGCATGAAACATATAGGATTCTGCATTCTGTGGGAATGTACCATAGACTGTTAATATAATGGACAGAGCATGTGTGACGTCACCGATTGGTTTGTGGAGATCTGCTATGAGTCGTCGAGTTTGCCATTACGGGCGCTGCCATCCTGGTTGGGGATGTGACGATTTTAGACGAGAGGGAGGCGTGAGGGAGGAGCCCTTACACTCTACGTTATGTTACACACTTTCACTGGCAATCACATCATAGCCACGCCCTAAAACATCCCCTGCTTTATCGCCGATTTTAAAATCAACAAGACCATAATTAAAAAAATGAACATCATTCTGTGTTGCTAACGATTGAGACCATAAACTCATTATGAAAATGTTTACTGAGGTAATAAATCAAGTGAGAAGTGGGTCACTTTCTCATAGACTTCTACAGAAACCGACCTCCTTTTGCAACCGCACGTGTCTCCCCCTGCTGGAATTCAGATAGAATGCAGCTTTAAAGTGCCCATATTATGAAAAAATCACTTTTTCTGGGATTTGGGGTGTTATTTTGTGTCTCTGGTGCTTCCACACACATACAAACTTTGAAAAAAATCCATCCATGCTGTTTAGAGTGAGATACGGTTTCTGAATGTGTCCTGCCTTCAGTCTCTGGGTGAGCTGTTCAAAATCGGCACGGCTTGTGACGTCACAAGCCGAAACGAGCAGGCTAACCGCAACCATTAGCTCGTAGCGTTAGCATGCTAATGCTAGCATGCTAACGCTAGCATGCTAACGCTAGCATGCTACCTCGTTCTCAATAGCAAAGCACTACTACAACACACACAAGTTCACCATAATCTACAAAAGAACTACTTCCATGTGCGCCCTCATTTAGAAGTCTCCCAGCTAATCCTGCCTTGTAACTGACCGAAGTTGTAGAAACAGCCTTTCTTTAACTGTCTATGGAGCTAGCTAGCTGACATGATCTACATCTGAGCTACTGGGCATGTGCAGTGCAATCAAAGATAGTACAGAAGAAGAAGAAGAAGAAAAGAGGTCTCACTCTGTAGCTAAAACAGAGACCAGCTGAAAAGAGGATCTGCAGCAGTGAGAGAGAGCACTGCAGTACAACACAAATATGGTGTTTTTTGAAAATTAAACCATGTAAACTTATTCTGGTACAACCTTAAAATACAATTATGAACCTGAAAATAAGCATAATATGGCTGCTTTAAGGCACTTCTGCATCTGCAGCACTTCGCCGAACCGGATGCTTTGTCCATTAATATTAACAGTCTATGGAATGCACACAGAGAAAGCGTGTGCACAAGTGTGTCCCGTATCTACGTGTGTATTTGTTTGACTGTGTGACACTGATTTAGGCGATTTGATTAGTATAGATTATCTAATTATTTTCAAATTGCATTAGCATTATTGAATATCAAATGTCATTTGAGTGACTCCCAATATTATCGACTTCCTTGATACTGGAGAAGGCCCTGCTCAATAGGAGTCAAGAGCTAAGTAGCAATCCAGTCAAGAGACAGAGAAAGAGACAGAGAGAGGCAGACAGACAGAGAAACAGGGTGAAGTGTTTTTTCACCATCTTTCATTATTCAGCCTCAAGCCATGAATAACTGAATAACTGAATCCATGATAGCAGGGATGGAGGGCTGTATTTTCATACAGCACGTCTGAATGTGGGGGAAGCATAAGAAGCCACAAGAAAGCATCCTCCTACTCCAAAAGAGGTCTTTAAATGAAGAGCTAGGAGCTCCACTCATGCATGACTGCTTCCTCTGCGTCCATTTCAGCATGGACCTCTGCACCCCCGCCCTTTTACTGGATGCGCTCAAAAAAAGATCAAGCTTAAAATGTCTACACTTCTAAAAAATGTTTTACATTAATGAGCCAGTGAAGATGGTTTGGCTAATGGGAGAACCATTGTTATTATAGCTATTATTAAGAAAGGGGCCAAAATGGTCAGTTCCTGCTCCAGTCCTGCTCCATGGACTGCTACTGAAATAAATATGAGGGCAGGAGGAGAGAGGAGGAGAAATGGGAGGGGAAAAGAAGGAGAGATATGAGAGGAGATGGGGCCAAGAGTCTCTGTTTAAATAGCAGAAAGGCGACATGTGAGCACTCTGCTGAGGAAAGGGACCCCTGACCTCACCATGCCACAGTGACAACCATCACGTAGCATCCTCCGCAGGAGTCTGATCTCACCAGGTAATTGTTGCATGTTTTACATCAACATGACCCTGCTGCACCGTGCTACTGACAAACACGCTAAAACAAACAACACATGTTATGTTACGTGTGTTTGCTTGGTCACATAATGCAAACACTCTTGCCCAGCTAAAAACCTATCATTAACGCAGATAATTCATGGCCAATCTTCTCTAGAGCACTCACATGATTGAAGTCGATCAACTCATTTGAGAAGAAAAAAAATAGCAGTTTAAAATGGCCTTTTCCAATTCATCTGCTGATTATCATAATCACTTCATGGCTGACAATACTTTGTAAATGTGTGTGCTATTAATGCCAGCAATTACGGGAGCTAAATGCAAATAGGCTGCCAGTGTGGACGGACCCATCAATATGAGCTAAGACACCACAAACAAACCCCCCATCTTAGGTCTGCCACTGCCGAGTAACCTCCCGCTTGCCTCATCATTATTATCTATGAGTTTTGTCCAAGCAATAGAGGAAAACTTTCCACGCGTTGAAAAAATGGTTCCTAGACAAATTTATGGAGGTCATTTTACTGTGAAAAAGGATTCATTCTGAGTTCACAGTGAATGCCTCCTTGAAATGTAATGGCTGCTCTACTCTACACCACTCCAGCATCTGCCTCTAGACAGTGCCTCAAGCTGATCACTCTCCCGTGAGCCCTCACTGCACTGTCAGAACTTCCACCTTCATTAATAGCAGCCACTCATGTCTGACTTAAATGAACGTACAGGCTATCAATTAGCTTGGTTAAGGCCAGGCACAGTGTACTCAAGGGGAAAGGAGAGCATCCTGGATAGATGTTGGACAGCGGACACACTCCCATCATTACACTTCATATTTTCTCTTTTTGCTTTTACTTTTCCCTCATCTAAAACTATTCACCTGTTCGACAGTAATTTTCGTCTTTACTCTTGAGTAATTGACCTTCATTTTGCCAGAATGCATTCCTCTTGCTGTCATGCAGCCTCACTTTAATCCCTCAAAAGAGTCAAGGGAAGAGCAGTATGCAGGACAAAATGTCCTGCATACTTCATGACTCTTCTAATTTGCACAGGTTTGTTTGTTTTCCCACACCAGTATGGAAGAGGTCAAGAGTAGCAGGTTCATTTGTATGGGTGGCATAGCCCAATCATGCATTCATACAACACAAAACATAATACAATCTAACCTCATGATACCTTACTAAATTATTTTCTACATAACCCAAGCATTTTCCACTTGATTATTTATGCATCCATCCATCTTTCTATCTACCCTTTTTTCCTAGATGAGTTAATTTCTCTCCCATTGCCTGTTGTCTGAGTGACCCTGACGACCCAGGAGAATATCCTAACAGGCTCCTCTTGCCCATCAGGATTGATCGGTCCACAGCACCCTGTCAGACGCGATCAATACATCATTCCTTCAGTAACGAGCCCTGCTCACTTGCCGCCTCTTCCTTCCCTGCATCACTTTACTTCCATTTTATTATTATTTCTCACAGCGGATCGATGCAGGCAAACAGGCTCACTGTAAACCACACCACAATTAGAGCAGTGTCTAATCTTCTTGTTGACTCCATCTCCTTCACAACAGCCAGCGAATAAAACACAAATGATAATGAAATCTAATGGGATTCTGTGGAATTAAATCACTTAAACAATGAAGAGAGCCCAGCCACAGCTCTGAACAAATAAAGATCCCGATAGAGATATATACCAGTCAATATCTTATACGCACATAGGCTTAACAAGCCAGGAGAGCAGCTTCTCTTCATGGTGGTGAATCATTTGGCCCAGACGCTTTCAACAGGTAAAGGTGAAAATTATGCAAACGTAATAAACAAAAATACAATCAAACAGATGAAAAACAACGTTTTTTTTTTTTAAACAGAAAGAACACATAAGCAAGCACATTATACACATATACTCTAAAGACATGTCATAGACACAGACACACACATGTACCAACCTACATTAGAGAAAGTGATGACACACTTGAGTGAACACAGTTAGAACTATAGATCTATTTCCATCCCATTAAGTGAATCTTTGCAGAATAAAATTACATTTCTAATATTGAGCGCAGAAAATGGCATGCTCTGTGGTAAGATAATTCAATAATGAACTCTAGCCTTAATTAGGCTAATTTTGTTAGGAGAAGCACTAATGACATACTTAATGTTGAGATGTCAGCATATCTTCCCCCAAGAACTACAATGACTATCATTTTTTTTTGTCTCTCTCTTAACACACAGGAGTTTCCAAAATTGAGGTTAAAACTGTCAGTGACTATGAGAGAACTGATTTCTGCAATGTCATCGAATCAGCAGCTGGTTTACGGAGACACAGAAATAGACATAGAGCTAATTTGATCATTGAATTATATATTCAACACGCCTGTGTAGTTTGGCCTGGGTTGGAGCGTAGGCCTGTCTAAGAGCAGCACTGGTGATGCGAGAAAAGCGGTTTGCTCGGTGCAGGCGGCGTACAGGGCAGCGCGGTGGAACTGCAGGAGTAATTAGCGAATCGAGCCCCCAGCTCCCTGTGAAGTCCAGCCTTTGAAGGAGGGAGCTCAGACCGATCAGTGGCCCCTCTGATGTATGTTTGTGAATCTTTCAAGGGAGTTAGAGCTGCTAACGAGGCCTCATCTATTACCATTTGAGATGTAATTAGCATTGTTGGAGGAATGGAAGAGGGCCAAGCCAGAGTGGCACAATCTGGGCTCTGGTTGCCTCGTGTCCCACAGGGCAGCAACAGCAGGAGGATGAAGTGAGCGAGTGGAAGGAGACTCCCTGGAGAGGAGACAGGGCCTCAGCAGCCCTGACACATAGCCACCATACTGGAGCACAAGGGTGCATGAAGTCTGGCAGAACCAGGCTCTTTGTTGGAGAAGAAAGGGGCCTCTAAAACAAACATATACACTCAGTTTCTCAGCATCAGTTAATCTGTTGAAGTATCTGTTCTTGTGTCTATTGGTCAAAGTTTCTGCTTTTTAAAAAAAAAAAAAAAAGCTAACCAACGATACCGTCCCAGAAATTATACTCACAATAAAAGTTTATTTGGTTACACTTTACTTGAAGGTATCTACATAAGAGTGACATGACAATGTCATGAACGTGTCATAAACATTATAAACAAGTCATAAACGTTTATGACATAACGCTTCTTTTAGTGTCATTCGGTTTTTGTCATGACAAGTTATGGTTAGAGTTAGGTTAGGGTTCATGTGTCATGACAGTGTCATGTCAATCTTATGTAGATACCTTCAAGTAAAATGTTACCGTTTATTTGATTGTTGAACTTCTTGTCTATAAGTCTATTAGTATATGTCGAGTTAGTATGCCGCATCATGTGTGTGATACTGTTGGATTCTGATAACCTCCACACCCCAGAGGGACACTGAGAAGACTTTTCTAAGACATTTTTTCTCCCTCTCTATCATTGTCACAACACACCCTGCACCTCCAGTTCTCCTTCATGCTATTCACTATAGTCTCCTCCACTGTTCATGACCTTCTATATGTGTGTGCTCTGGCAAAATGGGAGGTCTGAAGTGACAGATTAGTGGGGATTCAGAGTGGCGGCCAACCTTTACCTCTAAGGTTACAGTGGGGTGAGGTCAGGAGTGACTATTGCTGAATTAGCTACTTAAGTCGACCTTAAAAGCCTTTAGGTTTCGGTTGCCTGAGCCCCTGGGTGTCTGGAAGGGCCATGAGGGTCATGACTGTTTTCACCGGACATCAACAGTGATTAAGTGGAAGCTAATGAGCCATTATTCTTCATTAGGACTCACTCTACACACATACCACCAACATATTACACACTGGAGGTATTAAATACGACGTGGTGGAGACACATCTCTTTGTTCTCAAGACTTCTGTCTAAACACCCAACTCTGAGATGTCTAAGACTCACTGACAGCTGGTGAAAACTTAAAGAGACCAAAACATGGACCTTGCACAGCGCAGTCACCTCTCTGGAGAGTGGTGGTGTAACTGGAGTGGGAAGCGGTGAGGCTACTAGTATCTGTGTCAGGCCAAGACATTTTCTGTCTCTCTCCCTCACCCTCCCTCTACCCACTAAGGTTGTTGAACTAGGGCATTAGGCAGCTCTGCTTGCATCAGTATGCAGTATGGAGACGTTGAATCAATGGAGCCTGGAAGCCTTTCCACTCTCTCTCTGTCGCAGCCCCACTATTAATGAGCAGCAACCAGGGCCTGTCCACTCCCCTCGTGGCCGCACGCTAAATTACCAGCCGTGAATCAACACAGCATTTATGGGCAACTGCAAATTAAAGTGGCTAAATCTGCAAGGACAACCAGACCTTGTAAAAACAAGAGGATCACAGGGTAGGCTGAGAATGGGACCTGAGGAATCCAATAGGTGTATAAATTAACAGAGAGAAAAATATATAGTATATAAGGAAAAGTGGCCTCCTCCTGTTCTCAGTGGACATATTTGGTCTGGTGTGAGTGAGTGGATCAATGGTAGACTCGTATAAGTGCCAGGACAAGCACCTGGCTCGGCACTCATTCTCATCGGAGCACAAAAACACAGTAAAAAATAAAACAAGCCCGATATAAAGAGAGAAAAAGGAGAGATAGAATAATACTATAACAGACTGTATAAATGAGAGGCATGGTAACATAATAAATAGATAAACAAACTGTAAAGCTGAAGGGAAAAAGGCTTTTAAACATTTAAGCGTAGCGGCGGGAGATGCCGCAGGATGACCTGTAATGGGAGAGAGGGGGAAGCGGAGGAGTGGTAAAAGCCTGATAAAATAAAAGACTGTAACCTCACTCCACTTAGCCGTCACACAAAGAGATGCTTTAGCAATATCACCATAAAGTCACAACATGCTGTGTGCCTGCAGCTGCTTCTACGCTCCCTGTCTGCTTCTCTATACACTGAAATGAATGAGTAAAAAAAAAAAAAAAAAACTTTCATAAGAAATAAATGTTTAGTATGTGGATTTGGAAGAGGAAAATGAGCAAAAGAGTGAGGTGTACTGTATATTAACTGTCTAGAACATAAAGTGATGTGGAATGCCAACAGTGAGAGAAACATTAAAGTATGAAGATTATCTCTACAGTAATTACCAATCCTTCTAATCACAAGCTTGAGAAGATAGAGGGCGGTCTTGAGATTAACCTTGAAATTCATGTGCCAACACATGCACATGCATTCATAACCCCCTTAATCACATCTCTTAAAGTTAACGATGAAGCAATATCAAGTCTTATTGGCAGAAACAGATGTTTATCCAAAGCTTTCTCTAAAATGATTGTAAAAACCAAAACCAGGGAGTCTCTTTTTCAGTATTTGTTCACTTAAATAATGTACAATCCTTTAGGAGCAGATGGAGTCTGCCCCTGGCTCAAGAATATGACTAAAGCCTCACTCCAAACATCATTGTAACTGAGTAACAAAAGGTTTTGTCACCTCTGTGTCAGGCAATCAAATGGATTGGCTTACTGGAATTCGAGCAGCAAGTTTTTGAATTGGTGCCAAAAGGAGGCGTTCAGATAAAAAAAGAGAGCCACTGTTTGTTTGATTTAATGGGTGTATGACTTTGAGTATGTGAGCCTATGCTGTGGCTTTGTCATACCTTTTTGATAGAGACTATGGCCGTTTGTAGGTCATTGTGCTTTTGACAGTATGTCAGTGTGTGTCAAACTTTAAACGCTTCAAAATGGGCCTCCACTAAAAGTGCCTTGGGACCAGACCGCTCACCCTTCTTCCATTTCAGTGGTGACAGTCCACCACTGGGGGAGAGACAGTCTAATTTCACTGCTGGCTGACGTCCATTCAACTTGAGTGATGAGGGAGCAGGCCCTCACGCACATGTATGCGAACACATGTATACTCACATGGCCAGAAATACACACCATAGCACACACACACAGACAGAAAATGATACTAAAACAGTAAACTCAAAGCAAGGTTGGCTGTGTTGACAGGCCCATTAACTGGCCACTGCTAGCCATTTCAGTCTCGTTTCACACCCTCCAATTCCAGGGAAATATACTGGCCTGCAAAGATACTGTACGCTCCAGTGCACCACGGCCCCTCTGAAACCATTGCTATCCAGTGGGCTGTCGTCTGCCTGCACCTCATTCTCCCTCTTCATTATCATGCTGAAAACAAAACTGCTTCAATGTAATAGGTTGCCATTGTAACTGCCATCAGGTGCCTCTCAAGGTAGGGTTGATAAGAATATGCATGGACCTCTCAGGGAAAGTTTAGAGGCAGTGAGTGAGTGAGACATGACCATAGATGGGGCGCCCCTCTGGGGCTAGGGAGGCCTCCAATGTGATAGACCCTGATGAAGACAAATGGACAGGACCAATATGGCCTCCATGCGGTGAGGTATCATCTACAGGAAAAGGGGGGTTTGGGATGGCTGGTTGGATGAGGAACACACAGGCTAATTGGTGACCTGCAGGGTTAGAGGTGGGGTGGGGACGCCTGTCCACTGACTGAGTGGCGTGAGTGTCGATCCACCCTGAGCAGGGGTCAGAGATCAAGTGATCTGCAGGGTGAGAGTTGAAGGGATAGGGATGCACGTCTGAGACAATGCCTGTTTGCGACTTTCAGAAAGAGTAAAAGATAATCTCTCATTCTACGATCAGATGTATACATCACAGAACCACTTCGATGAACGGAAGACACAAAGAACCACTGTGTTCTAAGTAACATTTTCAAGCACTTTTGGGAAGTGTTTAAGGCTTGTGTTTGGAGAGTGGAGACGGAGTATAAACTGATGATGATACAAAAGAGGACAAATCTTTGTTTGCGTGTGGTACGTCTGGTCGCTTCAGCAGTGAATATTGTACATTGCGCCCAGAGTAAAACAGGAAAAAAAAAGATCTCTTTTTGAACACTAATCTGAGTCAGGGTTTGAACGTTGCCCTCTGTGTTCAGTTCTTTTGCAGCAGCTGGAGGGAAATCGATCACACGCCTCAATTAATACTTAATCATAGCACCCCAGATGCTCTTAGCTGAGGCCTGTGTCCACTGCTAAACAAACATGGGCAGCACAAAGGAAGAGGTTAGGGTATGGGCAAAAGGCCGAAGCAAAGTGCATTACAGAATGTGCTTCTTTACTGTCAACATGAACAAATACATAGACGCACATCAACATGCAGGAATAAACATACATGTATCATGTACCCCACCAGTAGCTCTAGGCTGAACAGAAACGGTCCAAACTAACTACATTTGCCAGTGAGCTGACCAGACTGTCTAATGTTTCAATTCCTTGTCAGTTAAAGCCAATTTCCATCCAAAATAATCATGTAGCGAGCCTTGGTGTATTATTTGCTGAAAATATGAAAATGTGCAGCTTGGCCTTAATGGACAGCACACAGATTGACAATACTCCTGTGAAGAGGAATGTCAACATGTTTTCCCATAGTACAATATTTAAGTGACAAAAGAGGATGTGAATATGAATGGCTCCAGTGTCCAGGCTGCCACTGGAGAGCTTCCTCCCGAGTCTATTCAGACAGTAAACTGCTGTGCCACTGTTTATGAGGGGCTTTCACCAGTGACTGACATGGCTAATCACACTGGCCTGTGATTGGAGAAGAATGAGACAGAGATAGCCATTAAGGGAATCCATGTGAGACTTGGTTTTAAACCCTGTTATTTGCTACCAAGGCAACAGGTCTCACTACAGACGAAAAATAATAATAGTCTTTGTCAATGAATAAATACTTTCCTTTTTAAAATAACAAATGTGCTTTTAGAAAGCCACTGCAAAAGTAAATAGAACCCAAATTAACAATGAAATCAATTTACTTTTAACCTATTGACATATTTCTTCATCATCATTCAATGTGGCTAAATAAATGTGGGGGGAGTGCTTGCTTAGTCTAAGCAGCAGTTAAATGCAGTAGTCATACAATATGTTATCTTTTATAACACTCAAAACAAGTGTTATTTTTGTTTGATAAATGGCAAATGTTTCTACTTTAATAAATGATACATTGTCAAAAGTATGATTAATTAATTATCTGTTAGCAACTAATTCATTGGTCATTTACACATGACTAATTAATGCAGCAACTTCAAATGAAAATTGCTATTAATACATTTATTGTGACTATAACTGACTGTGTCCTAAAAAATAGAATGTTTCCCCATGCTCCAGGTATAAAGTCATACCGCGTTTAGTGAGAAAACAAAGACACAAAAGAAAAATGAGACGGACAACAAACACGTGTGAATCAAAAAGGCTTTCTGGGCTTTATCTGGCTGCGCCATGTGGGAATGATAATGACCATCTTGGATTCAAAAGAACAACCATTCATCTTAACCCTGCTCCGCCTGGCAAAACTCATAATCCCCCTAACACCCACGACCCACCACTAGACAGACAGCAGGGGAAAAAAACGGCACTTTGAAGGCACGGGATAAGACAAAGCAAACCCCATTTCTCCCCGTTCTCTTTAGACTCAGCATGATTATTTAACATTCCCTGGAATACGCTCCATCTGCTTGCTGGCATTAATTCCTTCTTTTACCAAATCCTCACCTTTACACCTCTGAGATTATGTCACTCCCTCTGCCGCCCCTCTTCATTTCTCCCTCTTTTTTACTCTCTTTACTGGTCCTTCAATCAGACTAATACCTTTTCCCTAGTGATGATTCATTTTATTCAGTCTTCCTTTTATTCTCTTTTCTCTGCGGCCACACTAGCACCCACTGCTCCTTTCTCTTTAAACATCCTCTATCCATCATAGCGGGAAGCCTGGTCTGAGTCCCCCCATGCTCCAACTGTCCTCCTCTCCGGCTTTTTTCCTCCTTCTTCCCTTAAACCAGCCATCAGGATGAACGATGGTGAAGGCTAGATGGCTCCATTTTCACCCCCCTGGCTCCTGACCCCGTCGCCGCTTGCCCCTGGTGACATTACTAAATACTGCTGTCTCTGGGGAGTGAATAGTCTCTCCATTTAATTCACAAAAAAGACTTACCCTTCCCCTTTTCGCTGTTTTATTTTTTAGTTATTTAAAAGCTCAAAGGTTTTGTGAATTTTTATGATGCATGTGTCATAACCTTGAAGCCTGTGGAATACACTCAAAGCCACTGCATAATTTCCTAAATAAACTGTAGTTCCTCTTATTTAAATCCACTAAAAAGTCATGTGATAACATTGGCAAAGTTGTATAAATATCTGCTACTCTTTATGGTGTGAACCCATGCCAGTCAGAAACATTTTTTTGTGTTTTTCTGTGACGACTGACAGCCCCCAGGGTCACTGTTGGTTAAGTCAATCTCTGGCCATTCCAAGAAGAATGCAGCAATTAGCTGAAAAAGATCCTCAAGTAATGGCTCAAAGAGGTGTGAAGTCATGACCCAAATTACACCGCTGTAGTAAGAGAGTAAATAAGGGGGGAATTGTATAAAAGAATAAATAAAAAAAAAAAGTATGACCACAAGAAAGAAGAAACAATTAAGCCAAGAGTGATCGGCAGTTCTAAATAAAAAAGCAGTAAAGCCACAGAGACCAAAATGAAGACTGAAACAGTCCTAACTGCGCGGTAAATCTGATTAAGCGTTAGAGCGAGGATGGCAAGCAAGGCTAAGTGACTGAGTAAGTGAATAAATAAAGGAGAGAAGATTGTGGTGGCCGCCTGCCACAGCACCACGTTATTTGAGCAGCCTCATGTGTACACAAGCCAGGTTGCCATGGGCTGAGTTTTCACACACAGCGCAATTACTCTGGCTATGTTCTGTGTCGGTGAGCTAATTAGACCTTGGTGCGCTCGGGAGTAGTAGACCAGAACATGAGGTGAGTCACTGGGGATGGAGATGGAGGTGATAGGCTTTGTTTTTTTTACCTGAAGCCCCCTCACACCAAGGGAAGTAGTTCCCTGTTTAGACCACAGACTGTAAACAAGAAATGGCCCCAAAAGGAGAGGGAATAAATGTGGCGGAGAAAATGGTTGAGCCGCGGCTGTTAAAACGGCTGTGCATGCTCCCTATTTCTCTGCCATTCCCTCATCTTCTCTGTTTCTCTCTCGGGCACACACATAAACGCATGCCTAGCTCCATCCTGTGCCACCAGAAACACTCAGCTGTCCGCTCTCTGCCCCCATGCTAATCCGGGCCCACCGAGTCTACTCCCACCCCCTCTGGAGTAACCCAATAACCCTGTGTGTACTTAAACAGCAGTGTTGGCAGGCCTCCTCCTGTCCCAATCTCCTCTCCATGCCAACAAACACACAGGGCTCTCTTTCAACAGTCCTCTACCGAACTCAACTCCTTCTGAGAGTCGCTGTTAAAACAAACACTCCCCACAATGCAGCTGATGTTTCTTTAAGGAAGAAGAAAAGAAAAAAGAACTGATGATTGCACTTCTCTCCCAAGGCATTATTAGGCAATATGTTATAATTAATTGAATTGTGGTCTTGTTGGTACATGAGGGTTCTTGGCTGCTGACTTTCTCATTAGCTACGCTGATTCTGGTCCTAACCTAATGAACAATAATAATACTCGCCTGCTGAAATGTGTTATGGAGATGAAACCTGATGGCCTCTGCTGGTAATTGGGCTCCCTTCCACTCATTAAGGGAGGAAAGCAATACAAAGCAATAACACTCTCAAAGTGCCATCAGAGGAGGAATGTGGCACTTTCTTTTTGACAATTCATCAAGAGTGAAGCCCTGCCTATTAGCTGAATGAGAGCCCAGGGCTAAATAAACATCTCCCACTCCGCATAGACTGTTTGATGGCTAAACAGTCTTTGATGTGTTCGCTGCCAGACACTGACATTCTATGTGGACATGACCATCAGGGCAAAGACAAGACCATGGGAGAACTTCGAGTGTAGTTAACTATTACAGAAATACGGCAATTCAAGGTCTCTGCCGTGTTTATTCAGACTACTTTGCTGATTCCACTTTGTGTGTTCTCCTTACCCTGCAGGTTAAACTTTGCAAACAAAACGTGGATGTGTGTAAATTCAGTAACAAGATCAGGTTAAATCCTGGGCTCGGGGAATGAGTGCATTTCCCTATAGGTAAGAGAGAAAAAAAATCCAGTCTGTGTGTACAAGTGTTCTGCCAAGTTCAGCACATGGGGACTTTCAGCTCCATTCATCTCACAATTTCTCTCAACAGCGCTGCTCATCGTAATTAATTTTCTGAGCAATTGACATGGGGAAGCTGTCTTGCACCGGAATATTCAAATAAACAATTACCTCTGAGTGGCTCAGGCAACAATATCAGGAATGTTACTCCCCACATTGTGTGTTTCAGCTTGCTTCCTCTCTAAGCCTGTGGCTTTCAAGCAGTGGAGGGAGAGTATATAAGCCAAGAGTGACAAAGAAGTCCTCCTCAGGTCTCATTCCACCACAGCCTTCTGTCTGGTCTTGACAGGGTTAGCAAGCAGGTAGTTCAGAGTTCCACTGCAGCTTGGCTGGGGAGAAAAAACCTGTCTAAATCTTATACCCTCTCCTGCCCTCTCCGTCTGTCGAGTCAGAGAGGGATGAGGAATCAAAGCTAGAGGAAACACAAGCGATGTTAGCCTGGGAATTCAAAACTACTTTTGGAAAGTTTTCAGGTTTAATTCCTACCGTAAAATCTGGTGTGGACTGGCAGAGATGAAACAAGTATATGGTTGAGCTTCCATATGTCATCTGAGAAGGAAACCTTTCAAGCATTAAGGAGGAGGGAGTGTAACATGAAAAAGCAATAAAAAAGAGGATGGAAAGGCCACTGCAAAATCCTGATACTCAATCTCTCTCTGACCTACTTCTGTGTGCTGCATAAACATAATGCATGATAATTCATTCACAGATGCACATATGCACGTTAAGGGTAGAATAATATATTTGTTTGCAAATGTATATTCAATGCAGAACTGGACAACATGGCATTATTGCATTACTAACAATAGTAGTAGCGTAGGCTTAAATGGACAGTTTTAGTGGGGTGGACCACTCATTACCTTTTATTTGGTACCTAATGCACTGTATCACATCAAGTCAAGGGGCATTTTTCCAATTAGAATACCTGCAGTGTAATTTAAGTGTGCATGTCTACTGGGCGAAAAAAACACTGTATGATAACAGTTTAGAGTGTGATTTCACACTGTAGCTGTGGGTTTAGTCAGTGTTGGTACAGCAGGACTCCTGATTGTCCAAGGTTCTAATTAAAGAGGTGTGGACAAATAACCACACAGCTAAGACCTGGGACTGATACATTTCAATAATATCATATACAATAGGCATTTTTGAGTCAAATGCAGTAAAAGTATCTTGCAACGAATCCAGTCAAATTCTACATGCAAAGGGCAAAAGCAAAATGCCTCAATGCCACCCAAATATGTTCACAGTAACACACACAGCAGAGTTTAATCTTTTAGAGATTCAGGCTAGGACAATCCCTGCTGGCAGACATGGACAGCTTCACTGAGATACGGGGTGTCAGCCTGTCCAGAGAGTCACAGAAAGAGAGATGGCCGTTAAAGACATTCCAAAGACAAGCTCCTTTGCCTCTAATAATCCCAACAGAGCCGATGAAACATGCCATGTTTATAGATGGTCATATATTGCCTCTTTTCCTCACTCACTTTGGTTATCTCAAGTGCCTCTGGAAAGAAGTAAAGAAAAAAATGCCAGACTACATAAAAGCCCCTTTTCCACTGTGCATGGCTACAGACAAACCCAATTGCTTGACTTGTGTTTTTATTGGTTTTATTTTATGTTGCTTTATGTTGTTGTACCCTGCTGAGTGATTGCATTTTTTGGATACTTTCCACCGCACAATCAACATTTAGGGTCAACCAGCATTCTTGAAACTGACAGTGATTTAGGGTCTTGTTTAAATACACCTGAGCTGAGCTGTCACTGTGGTTCGAACATTAGTGAAGAAGAAATGTGTCCTGTCCTGACACATCAACTCCACTACCATGCTGCTGCCTTCTTATCAGTCAACTGCCAGCATATAATCTGTGCTGGATTGAGACACTTCCTGTACACTCCACTGCTGCCTGGTGACTAGAACCACCTGCTCTGGACAACCTGCTTAGTTGAAGATTTGAACAATAGACATGGTATTAATAATGAAAGCATGTAAGGTAAATCAGTAAATCAGCAGGATTGCAAAGCGCTCACCGTGTCTTAATTTCTCTACTACTGTACTAGTTCCCAGAGATACACACTATAACACTGCTCTCTGTCATTATTATTTTTTTTGTCTGAAGCTCTGTCTGCTCTCTGTGTCTCTCCCTCTCTGATACAGAAGGTCATTGGAACAAAGGAGGCCCTCACTCGCTGCTATCTGACTGTGGTCCAACAAGATGGAGTCTGTCTGGATCACCTCCCTTTCCCACTGACAGTAACCCTGGGGAGATAACGCCAAGCTAGGAGGAATGTTGTTTGCTATTAAGAAATGGAGACACAGCGACAGCAAGGAGTGCAATAATCAACGTGTGGACCAGACAGAACTGAAAATGGGACTGAAATCGCACTGTAGGTGAAATGTAGTTGGAAGACAGCTAAACAAAGAGCAGTACATTAAGGGGAACACTGAAGAAGGAGAATCTGCTTAAACGGTGTCAGGAATAATGGCAGACGAGAAAATGGAGTATATTGGGACTTCTTCCTCTGTTGGAGTGATGTATGTTTTATGGCTATAGAGGGGTTGGTGACCCTGCCCTTGGCCTCTTTGGGAGATATGGGCTGAACCAGCTGTGGAGGGTGGGAGGATGACTGTAGATGGATAGTTTAACAGCCCTCCCAAGGCCTGTATACCTCAAACCCCCTGATGGAGCTACATGTACGGAAGGCGGGGCCTCTTTCACATCTCCGCACAGGGCCTCATCAAACTCCTCAGCTGCTCCTCACCCAGGGAGCCCATCTGGTGCCAAGCAACCTGGAGGAAGGAACTGTGGCAACAATAGCAACTTGCTGCGGTGCCCTCCCACATACACATACACATATGTGCACCGTTCCAGATAACCTTACTCCACATACGCTCCAATTTCTCCTGTGCCGTTATAATTTAAGCCAATTAAGCTGATTTTCTAGATTTTATTTTCTCTTCAGCGTCCCGCTTTCACTCGTCCTTCTATACTAACCAGGATCCCAGCTGGGCTTAAACACACACAGACGGGTCCTCAGAACAAATATTAACTGCTCAGCCTGGGAGGATTGGGTAGGAGCCTTGTTTAAGTGTGTAATTTGGGGGGCATGAGAACATATGTTGAAAATCCTGTTAAAGGCATTAGTTGTAAACCTAGTGATTGCTCTACTTAGCCCTTTGCTAGATGTCATGATCTCTGTATCTCTATCAACAAGTGTATCTTTTTTTTTTTTTGTAGGTTCTGTGTGTGACTTATATACTGGGGATAAAAATGTTTATCTATGTTCTGTTGATGTTTCACTTACCTATGGAAGCCAAAGCCGTTTAGAAGGATACAGCAGAATACAAAAGGATTGTCAGGGGCAGACAAAGGAGAAAAAAAGCTGGTTAGTTTGAAGCAAACAGAAAGCAACAGCCATCTTCAGTAAGAAAGAAAGCAAAGTAAACCTCGCATTTCATGTAGGTCTGAGAGGAACTAACCGTGACCAGGGGTTACTGTTAGAATCCAGTCTGAGACCACTATCATATTCCCTACCCCGCGTCTACATGCCCTCTACCTCCCCAACCCTCCATCACCCCATCCTCCCAGCTTTCCTTCTGACATCTGCTAATCCCTAGACCTCTGACCCCAGGACATTTACTCTCTCAACCTTGACAATTTTCTTGCTTTTTCCCTCTTTATGCCTGGCAGATCACCATTATCCATTATCATTCCATTGTCTGAGGCCAAGAAAAACAATTTAAATTCCCGTGAACTGACATCCACTTGCAGGCTAAAGGCGATGGGGGTATATAACGGGATGTGGGGCTAAAATGTGGTGTGTATCTGTGGTGTGATAGTCACACACATGATTTTTACCAAACACAATGATAAGATATGTATAGTGCCTGTGGCCTACCAGAAAATGTTATTTATTATATATTTTATGGTTGTCAAAGACATCTTATACACTTCCAGCATGCATTTGTGGCAATTGTATTTAACTTGAGAGGGATTTTCATATGAATACTGAATGCTTTAGTCAGGTTGGGTGCCAGTAATTTGTGAACAGTTTGCTGAGGCTCCTGCTAAGGGCAAAATGCCTGGATAGATCTGTCATTTTCCACTGACTCAACGATCAACATATGGATTCTTTACCACACAATCATCCACACTTAAGACTGAGGATTGTATCTCTTCTTGGGTGTGAAGATGAACACACAATAGAAACACCACATGGAAAGAGAAGGAAAGGGCAACAGACTTGCATTAGGCTTTTTCAATGTAAAAATGGCACAGCTGTCAGTGGTCTAAAAATATCACAGGCAATCATTAAGGAGATATTTCTCAAGTAAAAGCATAACACCTGCATCCCCGAGGCGAAGCTGCAGCTGAAGCAACGACAGCCTATTATACTTAATTCCTCTCATTTGCATTGAAATCTTGATCCGTTAACTAACATGGATTGCTACATAAAAGCTAGGCCTGCAAAGTGTTAAGAACACAATCAGAAGTAGTTCTCCATTTCAAAAGAAATGAATGCAAGTACATACTGTACACTAAATCATACTTTAAACTGCAAACTCACTGGACTGTGTGAAAAACAGATTGCATTAAACATTACACTAGAATATAATAGACTTTATTGTCCCTGAGGGGAAATTTGTCTTGGACATAGTGTTACAATCTGTTGCTGCACAACATAAACACGTAACAGAAAAACCATTCTAAACATAAAATATTACACAGCACAATGCAGTGTGCTTTCAAGGGACATGCATTTGGCCAAGTTTACTGACACAAGATGGAACATGATTTGAAATCAAAAGTAACATTACAGTAAATGTATAAGATCTATGGGAAATAATCATTAAAAACAATCAACCAAAATAAAAAGTTGAGATAGGTAAAAGTACAATTCAAGAACTAATTTTCATCAGGTCATGTGCATTCCCCAATAATGGCCCAATATATGTGTGTGTGTGTGTGTGTGTGTGTGTGTGTGTGTGTGTGTGTATAAAAGGTATCCTCTTTCAGTCTATCTGATTAAAAGTAAAAAGTTGGGACAGGACGGCTGGGACAAAATGATTTTGTCCTGATTTGATTCTTTCACGATACATGCGTGCCGGATTCGATTTGTATTGCGATTTTCATTTACACTTCAACATCAACTAGGATAAGATTTGCATTTTCACAAGACCCCCACTAAGGCCTAATCTGAGCAGATCAGAGGAACATCAGGATGCTTCTGTTGTTGATCTGTTGTTGATCTGGCAGTGTTGGCATCCATCCAACTGTGTGGACTCTGACTCCGGGGGGCAGAGAGGTTCTCAGACACACCACTGTTCCCACCCGCCCCAGGATCCTGGCACCACATGGCACACTCCCACATTTATTATTCATCTACTTTATCACCCTGCACAGCTATGTACCTTCACACTGCAGCCCTGATGCTGTGACCCTGGGGTAGGCATTATGCTGCTCTTCAACAGAAAGAGGGGTAGGAAAGACGCAGAGGGAGAAGCACCACCCCAATCTCATTTTTTTACACCTCCCCTCTCTTGAAGCCCAGAGAGGCTGCGGACTGAAGTTGAGTGCTGCAGAGAAGTGGATCTGTGTGGAAATTGCCAAGAGGACACTGGCCTCATCTTTCTTAGGTCAGCACGCTAAGCGCTTAGAGAAGCTTGGCCATTCCTAAGTAAGGATATCCAATCAATTCCAATAGCCTCCAGGGCAGTCACCATCCCAGGACCCCATGCAAGTGCAGTCTTCCTGCCTCCCAACACCGGGAAGCAGGCAGCTTATGTGTTGGGCTGAGCTCAGTTAATTGCTTGAGATACTGTATGATCCTGTGTGGTTTGTGGGAGAGTTTTTAAGAATTAGTTGTTGTGGTTGGAGAGATATTCTCTGGCCCATAAACTACAAATTAGCCTCACATTGGGAAGGTATACAGCACAACTTTCCTGTTGCAGATATGAGCCCTCCATTAGCACAGGGGAAGCCGCGGATTTAAAGTCCCCGTTACTGATGTGCAGCTGTGTGTGTGTGTGTGTCTGACTGGAGTTCAGAATATTAAGAGGTAGAGCTGGACTATGTGTTACTGGACAACTGGACACTACTACTCTGCCAACCTGTACATACAATTATGCGCTGATGTCCACGGAAATCCATTCAGTAAAGTCCTTCAATAGATATTTTCCACACTTTCCTTTTCTATATTCAACAGATCAAGTATTTCAGGGACCTACTGCCAACTATCTTGGCTGAAAGAGCAGAATTAGAACAAAATTAGAAAATTACAGACTTCAAAGAAAATACGATGCCACTTTTTATAATTAGATTTATTTTTCAATCTTGATTATTTTTATAAGCCATCAAACTGTGGTGTGCATGTTTATTTTGGACAGCATCATAATAATTGAATGCGAGTACTAACCCAGCCCCATAATGACCCTTTTCTTTGCTGTTATTTCGGTGCCACTGGCCTGTGCCAGGGCACTACAAGGCTCGGGTGACCACAGAGGAGTAACTCTGGTCTGGTTGTGGTTCTTGGACCAAGCCCTGGTCGTCAAGGCTGGGAGTCCATGTTAAATCCAGCCTCTTTCTTCCTTTCCACCCTTCATTTCAATCCACTGTGGAGTGGAGAGGCATTCTCTCCCATTTCCTTTGCACTGGGATTGTAGACACTAAGCCACATTGTACTCCAAACTAACGGTATACTTTTCATAAACGAAGAAACCGGCCAACAGGCACACACATGTATACATTTACATGCACTATGATTCATTCTACCCTCTCTGCCTTCACTGTGTGTCTGCTGGGCACATCTGCTTCTTTGCTGATCATTAGCACACACTTGAAATACATGTCCTAAAATAAGCCAATCCATCTCTAAATGATCAAAGCCTCTCCACTGTGGTTAAAACAAAGCAAACATCCAAGTGGAGCCCACAGAAAGACACAAACGGGATGTTTATGCTTACGTGAAAGACAGAGAGAGAGAGAGAGAGAGAGAGAGAGAGAGAGAGGCAGACAAAGTACAGCTTAGAGTAAAAGTAACAACTTTGGATTGTTAATAAAACCCAAAAAGCTGAAAATATACTTTCTGAGTAGTCTTCTAAGTAGACAAATGAAATTTTTAGTTAATAAAAATCAGTTTCTAAAAATACTGCCTGAATAATGTCAGAGTCTGCAAGCCCTTATCCATCTCTACTTACAATAGCAGAATGTATTTATTATAATAACACAGCCTAAATGCCTGCGGCTGTGTAAAGGTCATAGGTGAGGAAATGCATAAGGATGAGAGTAGGACCCCAATAATTGCAAGAATATGCATCACTGCACAGCCACTCGATATGTACACATTGTTTATAGATCGATGGACGCGAGGACTGCCGTTGACTGGTGCCGCAACAGCCAAATGAAGAGTGGGGCATAAAAATGACCCATAGCTGCATACATCTCTCCTCGACAATTAAACTGATTACATCTTCTAACCTTCCCATTTTTAACTGTCTCACTGTAATATAGCTTAACTGGCCATAGAGGGGAGGATGTCATCTACCGCAATACACATTACTGCATATTTCACGCTACGCTGGCAATATAGAAAAATGATCTTGTGTAATTATCCTCCTTCCCAGGAAGCAGTGAGGTTTGGTTACTCAGATGTTCCCCACTCTATCCCCAAAAGATCCTACATTATGTATTGTGCCCCTGTGGTGATAAACATGAACTTGTTGTGTAGTACAAGGGCAGTCCTTGCTAAAACCCTTCAATTACCTCCCCAGCCCCGAACGCCCCCAACAGGATGTACGGCTTTTGCAGACCATCTAGTAGAGATGGGCCGATTGACACCCTCAACATGCAGTCACACTGGGTACAATTATAGACCACTAGCCGCTCGTCTGCCCTCTCATCCCCACCCACGCATGCACAGGGGGTCATTACCTCTACCCTCACCATCAGGCTGCTGGCACCAAGTGGACCATGCAGTATGAGCTGTGGTGCCTACATGTGGTGCAACTGAGGGAGTAGCCATGTGCACTTTGAGAAACTAAAGCAGCATCATGTAACAGCAAAATGTTCCAGCAGTATTGCAGGCTGGAGAGCCAATTAGATTAGAGGAGGGCAAAACTGTGGTTACAGGATGTCCCAATTCTCTTAACTGCTGAAAGAATTTGAAGCTGTACATGGTAAACTTCTCCAGCAAAAAACTGATGCCTCACACATAACCTTGCCACTGAAGTCAGAATATAAATAGTTGATAAACTGAATGTTAATGAGCACTACTAAGAGCACAACCTAAAATCAACCATCTTGAAACAGTGAGAAAACGGGACACAACGCCCCTCCATTCATTGTGTTTGGCTTTTCTACAGCTGAAGCCTTTTCCTTGGCTCCACACAAAAACCTCCAGCTGCGTCTTGTGCCACCATATGCATGAAAAGGGTCCATCAAAGAACATATTTCTTTCATTCCAGGCAATTTCCCTAATCCCTGATGAGCTGCAGGGGAGAGGAAAACATTACGGATGTGGGTTAGCAGGTGGTGGAAAAGGGATTTTGTGGGTAGTGCATCAGTGTGTGTGTTTCAATGTGTGCATGTGTGAACATGAGTTTATCTGAATACATTTGCATTATTGGGAAACCTTGTTTAATGACCAAACCTTTTTATTTTGAATTTCTGTTTATACTAGTCTGTTTGTGTGTATGAGCATGTGTGGATATTTGGATATTAGTATGACACACATAGGCTTTGGCCCCCAGGAGAAGGGATTGAGGAGCCTTGAAGTAGCTCCCAAGGATTAGTATATCCAATCTTCTACTAATCGCTGATACATTCTTTTCACTGGTGAGTTCTGCTCAAAATCCCCCTCTCTTAAGACTCCTCTCACTTTAGCCACAACTAAAAAAAAAAAAAAAGAGGGCAGAGGAAAAAAGCTAAAACACATGCTTCCTTTCCTTTCTAAACAAACTTTGAAATCCAAATACTGGCTACTGCTGCCTCTAGTTAGGGTACAATTGCCATTGTTTCTCCAAGTATTACAGCAGGTGATGGTCCAGTGACTAGTGGCCTTTATCTCATATTTCAGGTCAGAGCACAACAGGGGGGATGCCCTCCAGAAAGCAGTCAGTCCAATTTCCCCACATCACCACCAGCTAGCTCCTGACAGCTCTGAGATGTGGGCTGCAATAACGAGGAACAGCAGCAGCCCACAATGTCAGCATTTTCTTTTTGGTGCTCTGACAAACCTCTGGGCTCTGGAAGGAGGTAGGGGCTGCGAGAACTGCGGGGGCAAAGATGGGGTGCCAAGGGCAGGCTTGTTACAATTTAATAAGTGTCATTGTGGGGCATTATGTCAACTGCACAAGCAGGCTGCAATTTCTACGCCATGCATCTTCTGTCCTTTTATGGTTGATGTTTGGGAAGCAGGGTGCACTTTTTTTTCCAAATCCTTTATTTAAGCAGGGAAGGTCAACTGAGTGTGCTGTTTTTCAGCAATTTACATTCACACATGGAAGCTGCCCAGTCTACTATTGTTTGCCACCAAGAAGATGCACAGCTGGGAGTTAAAGTCTCCATATCAGCGTCTGTGGCTGAATATTATTTTCTCCACCCATATTTCAAGAAACACATGGGGTCAAACTGGGGACGTTCCAGTCCCAAGCTGACTTCCCTAGGGTAATCAAACTATTTTTTTCAGGGATTTTTAATTCAAAGGGTGTCAGAGAGAGATACCATTCATACTGTACACGTTAGACAACAGCAAAAGTGGCCTTTCAACAAGCCCGCTCTTCTGCTGTACTATTGGAACTCTAGCTACAAGGGAGTTTCCATTACTTTTTGGCAAAAGATCTTGGCACTGACAATAAACGGGGGGAGGAGAAAGGGGAGTAAAAAAAAACTGTGAAATCTGACTGGCTGACTTCCAAGTCTCCTATTCTTCTTTTTATCTGAACCCTGCCCTCACACTCTGCCTGGCTGCTTGCCAGAGAGACGGTTTTATTATTCCTGCACTTTTTTCCTCTCTGCATACACTCTTACTATTGCATTCTCTTTGGTTCTTGTCTAACGCTCTTTGCTACTTTGTTCTCTGCAGCACTCTTCTATTCCTTTTAACACACCTCCCAAAACAAACGGTACTCCGTCAGTCTGTGCTTATGCACAACATGCATTTTCCTACTTGTACTCATTTCTAAAACTATCAAACTAGTTAGAACTGTATATGTGGCATTTCCCTACATGTAATAACAGAGCCATTAAATATCTGACAGGGGAAGGTTAAACTAATTGTACTCTCTTTGATGGATTGGTTCAATTTGCACTCATTCAGTCTTCACTTGTGTATGAGGAGGATCCCAAGTGTAGGACAGCTGAGCAGCTGGGGGTGCTTAAAGAGTGCCTTTTCACTCCCTGCCAGTTTCCCCTCTCAGTGTACTTCGGAGAAAGCGAATGATTTATGAAGCAAACAAATTTGAAAATGAGCATGCACCACTTCAACATGCCACACCACAAACCTGCTGATGAGAGACAAAAAGAGCAGATCGTGCATTGCATTGGCTGCTGACTCAACTCATAGACACATACACTTCTGTCTCTGGGGATATGTACCATGTCATTGTCCATTAAGAAGATGAGGTTAATTTAAGCTTGAGACAAAGACTTCATCACATCAGTCTGGCACAGGTTCCAAGACACAATGATCACTGAATGCAGGTATTAAAAAAGAGAGAGAAAAAAAAAAAAATGTTTCAGGTAGTCATACTAGCATGATGATTAACTGAATGTGTAATGTCTGCTGCATATATCATCCCAGTTCAGAATTTTGGATCTGCATGCATCTATCTTTTTCTATTCCTTTGTATTGTGTCAAACACATCATATCATGCTGGCATTCCAGCAGGAGGTGAATGAGTGAGGAGAACGAGATTGACTGGTGGGTGGTAGTGATGGGTGGGAGGGTGAGGTTGGAGTGGGGTGGGGTGGGGTGGAGAGAGGCAAGAATATCAGTTCTGTTCTTCCCCTGAAGGTCTTAGATACAGTATGTGGAAGCAGCGGGGAGGGGAGAGCAGGTGCATGGGAATTCAAAAATGATTGCATATGCATGCTACTCAGAGTTATACAGCAAGCTATTGCTTAAGGAAAAATAATGCTCAAGCAGTGGATATGAAGGATTGGAGTGGAGGCAAATTGTAGCCTTTTTGACCCCAGCCTAGGCTTTGCAAATCCAGGCGGTCTTGCTCTCTAGCCTAACTAAGGTTTCCCTGAGACCAAGGTACAGCCCACCCCTGTCCTCCGGAGTCGTCCCCAGCCAACACTGGAACTAATGTGCTTGAACAAGACATCTAATGGTTCCTGCAATTATCAAAGGCCTGCCCCTGGAAAGGCCTGTTCCAACAGGGGCCCCTCCGGCAACAACATGGGGAGACAACAGGATTGGGGGCTCCCTGTGTGTTTAGATCATAGCTCAATCACTCAGGGAACACAATAGGCTCCTATCATGACAAGAGGCAAAATAAGACTACACAGACCCCACATTGAGATCAATGCTGGATAATGTAGAGTGTAGTTTTCCCGAGACATCAAATTGAAAGACTTGTTTTTGGAGCGCAACAGCTGACACACTGATTTTTATGAGATGAGTGTACTGTAATATGTTTTGATTTTTTGGGGTATTTTTCTCACAGATCATTCCTCTCAGAAACTATACTGTTGGTACACTTGTCAGAATCCAGGCAGGATGGCTGAAGCGGAGAAAGATTTATTATAAAAATCAAACCGCTGAAAAAAAAAAAGAAAAGCTGACTGAAAAAGAGAATGTCTCTTCTTCCCCACAAGGCAGTGTAATAACCTTTTAAATCATGTTTGACATTTTTAAGATGGCGCTGTGGAGATTCTGGCAATAACCGAGCTCTGATATTAAAACCGGTTACTAGCGGTAATCTCATTGCTTTGTTTGATGATTTGCAATACGACACCCATCCCCCTCGTCCTCAGCCACCATATAGCCTCCTGCTCTCCCCCTGGAGACCATCCATTCCCGCCCAGATTTGCCCTTGCCCTGACACCGGTTGCTAATGCAGCGGCTGTCAAAGTAAGGCCAGTGGCAACAACGGAACGTAGAGACCCTTCTGTTGAGCTTCTTTTGGATATTCACATGCTTTATGGTCTAAGGTGAGGCCTCTTTTTCCATACATAACAGTGCAGTGACTAAAGGCCGGTCCCTTTCAAACAGCTGCTAGACATGACTGTTGGAGTGACTGACTGTCCGTTTGAGTGTCTAGTCGGTAACGTGCATGTGTACACTGATGGGTCAGGGCGCTGTATAATCAGCCACAGTCTGGGATGTAAGCATAGATGAATATCTGATCAAAACAGTGTCAAACATCCACGCAGCCATGTTTGACACACTGCCAGTCTGCACTGATTGAGTGTCACAGCATTTTTGATGTATTGTTGCTCTTGATGAAGGTGAAGTCAAATTAACTGTCAACACTATGTTGGGGGATCGAGCCACAGAGTGAAGTCTACAATCTGGTAGCTGCTACAGTGCAAGGGCAAACGTCAGGCTGTGGAGCAGGTGAGAAACCACAGGCTGAACTTAAGCAGGGACATGAGAGGGACAGAGAGAAGAGGTTGAGAGGCAACACAACAGGCGCGTTAATTAGTGTAGCACAAATGTCTTCATAATGAGGCCTAATCACCTGAGCATGGCAGCGACCATACGGCAACGGCCGTGCAGCCATACTGGCTGACTGGCCCACAATGGAGCAGGTACCACAGGGGAGAGACACCGAGACGGAGGGCTGGTTGATAAGAATGCAAAAAGGAAAAGCAGGAGAGTTTCCGTGACTGAAATGTGTTTGACAGCAGCCGGTCTGTGTTGTGTATGCGTCTACTCTCTAGTGGCATAGTTAGGTGTTGTACCTTGGATTAGAGATGGTCTAATTGGCCCACTGGGCATCAGGGAAAGGGCTGAGAGCAGCACTGCTGTGACAGCGATTTCCTCAGCAAATAAATCATCTAGCCCCCTTTTTCAGCATACTGCTACATCTCAACACTTCTGTCATTAACGTCAAAGTCTTCTCAGCTCAAGAGACACATTTACTGGCATTGATTTGATTATGGTTGTTATAGATGGAACCACTCTGCAGCATCACCCCACATGGTACACAAATCTCCCAAGGTAGATGTTACTGTGTTCAGAGCACTATGTAGTTTGCTTGGTGTTCAATAATGATAAGAGCAGAGAATGGATAAGGCTCTATAAAGAATATTTGCAGTATGTCTGAAATATAAAACACCCTGTATAGAAATAAGTAGCTTGCTTTCTGGTAAACACAATAATAGTAGTCTCACAGGCAGCAGCTATATTTCCCACAGGTGTGTGTGTGTTGCCATAGAGAGTCATTTCTGGTGAACTGCTGTGAAGCAGGGACATGAGGAGGCTTGTCTTCATCTGCCAGCATTGATTCTGTCTGTCCCTGAAAAGTGGCTGTGGCAGGACTAAGACCACAGGGATGTGCTGAGCTTCTCTCATCCCTACACTGAACCCTCTCATCACTGCTAGGCAGATAGCTAAGCTTTAAAGAGAACATCTCCACTCCCTGCCACTTACTCATTTCCGGATTACGCGACTGTACCACCAGCAGCCCGATGCATGGATAACAAGGAGGGTCAACGCATTATGTCATCAGAGAAAAGCTGCCACGCACAGACGGAAACTGCAGTCCGCAACCTACCACTTAGTGAAGAGGCACGCTGAGATTTAGATTGGATGGGTTCAAATTATACCCAAGAGCTGGCAGCTTAGTTAGAGGGAGGATTAACATCTACTTCACGTCAAGAGCTTTCTGGTTGTAACATCCACAAGAACATACAAACACACACACACACACACATACAATTACTTTAGTTATCCTCAACAGAATCAGTGCTGGACCAATGGCATGCTGCCAAACATATTAAGACTAAAACCCATTCCGTAAACCCACTAAAAACATTTGGAATCCAGGCCACAACATCCCAAAATTCCTTAGGAGCCTGGTGAATGGTATCGAGGGCAGATGAGGTTGGCTGGATTGGTTACCCTATTACCTGAATTTATAATCAATAGTTATCAAATTATAATTGCAACAAAAGGCCAACTGTAACGTAAGATTATTTCCTAACACATCAGGATTCAGTGAAGGTGATGTAAGCTAAGATAAGATAAGCTGTATACCCTCTGGTGGAGTCTGAATGAAAGCCTAATCACCATGGACCACCTGATAGGGGTTAAAACAGTGAGCGGTAAAGCCTGGTAAACATCTTTGGCTTTTTCGCTAATCAGCCCAATGCCCTAACTCACCTCCTCCCCTCTCTCTCTCTCAGAGGAGCTGCCACTGCCTGGGCCACCATATTGTCATTAAAGACCATGGTGTAGCAAGGGAGCACAGGAAACCCCAGAGCCACATCTCAGGAGGCCCAACTGCTCCGCTGAGGATGGCACTCAGTCCCAGCCACAGCACTGCTCACACAAAGGCACAAACAAACAAGCAAGCAGAAACACAGACTGCCAAGCAGACAGACATATGTGTGCACATTCATTATATGCATCTTCAAAAGTAAAGGAAAAAAAATATCTTTTTTTAAGGGTTTCTTTTTATCTCTTGAGACAGACGGGTGGAATGGATCAGTATTCTATTCAGCTCTTCATAACACCTAAAACTGAATTCTCAGCTGCGCATTTTCTTGGAAAAAACCCAAAATACTGGTATCAACTAAAATCCCTCCTGCAGGTTTTTTACCAGGCAGGCTTGAGATTAATTGATTCCAAGCTGAATAGTTCGTTAAAGAGAAGGGTTTAAGCAGCAATAGAACAGAGCCTCTGTCTGCCTTGAACTATCACTAGGATCTGTCTCCAGTGGATACTAAAAAAACTGGAGGCAGGGCCGTAAGACAGGGAGGACTATAATCATCTCCTGCATATATGTGATGTGCGAGAGTGGGGAGATGGGGCGGCAGCGGCAGTGTCTGGGTGGTCGAAAGGGAGGAGAGAGAAAGATACTGGGAGGCTGAATCCAAACGAGGGGGCTTTTCTGCAGACTGAAAGCGCCTGTGTGTCTCCAGCAGATGGACTATTGTCTGTTGAGTCCTGGGGAGTGGGTGCTGAGAGCTTTCCTTGTGCCCAGGGTGGCCCATTCTTTATCCCATACTTCACCTCTCTGTCTCTCTCAGCCTTGGGCTTTGTTACACTCTGTTTTGTTTGCTGTTGTTTTGTGCCTCACTATGTATCTCACTTTTCTTAACCTTTTCTCATACAAAACAGAGAGATATTTTTCCCTTTTGGAGGGAGGGGATCATTTTTCTCTGTACGGGTTGTTTTGTGTTGTCTGAGGAACACGTTGGAAAGCTGGTTGTGACAGGAGAAGAATGTTGAGTCGAGCTGTTCCAGCCTGTTCGGTGGCTGTCCCTCCCAAAGGACTGGATGTAAAGACCACCACATAAATCACCAGCCACCCAAACAGACAGGGAGGAAAACACCCGTCAGACAATGCGGCTGATTACAGCAGGAACCACCATCCATATGCACCATCATCTCCCTTGCATATCTGACTATCTCAACTACCTTGGAAAAATCTGCAACTGCATGGGTAAAATATCTACAAAAAGGCAGGTAGAGACCGAGGGGGATTTTTTTTTAACTATACAGAGACCAGACTATACTGCAGCTCCATAAAATATAGCCTCCTCTTAACGGTTAACCTGAAAACTGTGTGCGCGTGTGTCGTCACTGAGTCCTATATTTTTCTCAGGGCATTATAGAGAAATCTTTCTTTACCTCAACCATATGGTAACATTTTCATGGCCTTCTGTGGTTTTCTGTCTTGCTCTGTTAGAGTCATTAATTACATCACTATTCTAAAGACAAGTATATCAGGGTTATTCAGAGGGATCCCTTACCGCACTTAGAAACATTTCCAGGAACACCAAAGACATATTAAGCCAGCCTCTTTCAAACCCCATCCCCCACACCCCTGAGTCAAACATCCCAAAACTGGCAGGACTTGACAAAATGTTCTGATGTAATGTTGTTGGGTAACCCCACAAAATCCCCCATACCAGTCAGAAAAACTCAAAAGCTCTTTGAGGTTGTCTGCATGAGTGAGAATGTTATGGGGTTGAATGAGGCGGGTGGCTTGAATAAAAATCCCAGGTCTCCCCATGTTACCTTGAAACAAACCCAGAGCGGGCAAGAAAAGAGCAGAGAGAGAGAGAGAGAAGTTAGCTTTATAAAAAGGGACTGGCATTATTTATGACTCCCTATAAAAGCTGTAGTTAATTACAGTGTTTTAGACTTATAAATTACAGATTGTGGAGCTCCTGTTATAATTAGAGCGGTGGAGGCTGAGTCTGGGCTCGGTCTCTGGGTTAGGAGGTGGAGAGGAGCTTGGAGGCAGGGCTGCTGGATGAGGCCACCTCCACTGAAGTGGTGAAGACAGGCCCAGAACACATCCCCGAACAGGGCCCTGCCTGCTGCATGTGGCAACACTGAGATGCTCTATGCCAAAGTCTCTCTAATGTTTATCCTCTCTGTCTTTTACCAAACTGGGACCACCACGGGGGCCGCCATACAGCTTACTGTAAATGCTGCATGACACTGGCAATGTGCAGATAGTAGTTTTTTGTTAGCAAAACACATGCTTTCTTTCGCTGAAAATGCCTCTTGTGGTGGATTAAATCAGTAGCTCTGTGTGACATATCTTGGGCTATTGATTGCCTTTTTGCAGCGGCTCAGTGAGGCAGAGCCAGACAAGCAGATAGACGGTGGGATGCTAAAGAGGGTTAATCCTGGTCATCTCCTCACACTCATTAGCTGAATTATCAATGGCCTTTAGCGAAGCCACACTGCAACATGTGTGGACAGAGAGTAGCCTCAGTGTATCATGGGAGTTCTCCCAACAGCCAGGGCATGCCCTGAGGATGTCTCTGATGCCAGAGGTCAAGTCAATGGCCTGCCGTAATGCACTACCTATTGTCAGCGATATTATTAAAAGTCTCAGGGAGATTCTGATGACCCTGCAGCGCTTGTTATCCCCGATAACAAAAGAAAAGATGCAGAATGTATCAGTCTGTGGTAATAATCTGATTCAAATCTGTTTATGTTATGTTTAGTGTGCACTGTGTGTGCAGGCTAGTAGAGTGAGCATGTGTGCACTATGTCTGTGGATAGTGGAGACCCATCTAGGGCGCAGGAGCCAATCGGGAGGTCAGTCTCGCCATTTCTGGTTCGTACACATTTGGTTTGAGTGCCTGAGGTAGATAAATATGTGTGATGTTACACCAGCGCCTCACACTAATGCAGAGCTGAGAAGACAGTCCCTCAGGTGGAGGTGTGTGTAGAGAAACTACTTGGGTCTACAGGGCATCTTTAGAGGCTTAGAATATAATACTCAACTAATCCCTGGGATTCTGCCTTGTTCGAAGCAAACATAAAAAAAAAAAATACTTCCACAAAACTGTTGATTGTCTGCATCTGTTTGGAATCAATAAACAACGACTGGTGTCAGTCTAGTGCTAATAAATTATTAGAAATCAATCCAGATGCTTGATTTTATTCATTTATTTTTTCAAACCGAACCCAGTTATCCAGCATGGGGTTGTTACAGCTGAATTCTGAATCAATGAGCAGCATAATTTAGCAGAGCTGAGACAGCGGGTTGACACTGTGTGCCTCACAGTATCTAACACAGCCCTTACCAGTAGTCCTCTTCCACAGCGCAGAGGCACCTCTTTCTGGTTTCCACATAATTTCTGTACAGAGGAATTCAGGACGGGTGCTGAGAATTAGCAATGAGAGCAGTGTCACCAAAGACAGATGCCATCCTCTGTCGCCCTCCCCCTACTGCTTTGTGCAACCCCCAGCACCCATCCATATTCCTCTCCAATTCTTTAGCCTGGCCGCGGGCTACAGGCCCTCTCTCATTAGGGGCACTGACAGGCCCTGTCCTCACTCTGATCCCTCATCATTACAGCATGTAAATCTCCCTGTCACATACAGGTACACACACATACATGCATATGCTGCAGACTCACATAACTGACATGTTCACCTGAGAAATAGGAGCCACTAACCCCAGGACCCAGCTGAAAGGTTCATGCATATGATAATAAACATGAGTGAGGGAAGCATTATGGTAGGAAATACAATTATATGCAAGCTCAACTGCAGTCTTTGCAGTTTAGATTGCAATGCAAACAAATGCGTACTTTCTTCTTCTGTGCTATTAATACTGTAACCGTTCTGACATTATCAAATAGGGCCAGGAATAAAAACATACACACACAATAGAAAAGACACATACACAACAACTGCATGTTAGGAGAGTCAACCGAGACAAAAGCAGTGAATCTGGAGGGCAAGCATCTGGTGGGTCCCGACTGGATTGGTGCACTACGGCTGCTGCATGTATAATTCAGACTAGCCCTCTCCTCTCCTTTGCCTACCTTTCCTCCAGCCATGTAAACGAGCCCAGACACAGCATATGGAGACAAGGATAGAGGGGAGGAGGAGAGGAGAAAGAGGGAGCAAAGGGAGATGTATAAGGGGGGAAATATGGCAACAAGGACAGAGGAGAAATGAGATACTACAGGCAGGAGGAGAGATAGAAGAAGAGGAAAGAAGTACCAGAGGTAGATGAGCAAAGTTGTTAAAACAAGAAAGTGAAGCGGGAGTGGAGTGTGGGGGATGTGCTCCTCAAAAAGCTAGTCTGAATCCCATCTAGTCCATTTCACTGCATGACAATTTCACACCATAAAATCCAGGATCCATGCTGAAAGTGTTCATTACTTTGCGCTCTAAAGGGGCCTTCAAAAGAATATCACAGTTATTTCAGCCAGATCCATTGGGACAATTCTAGTACCCATCAGCTTATTCAGAGGCCAGTTAGAGTGTAGGTGTGACTGAAGTGTGCATGTCTGCATGTTCACATACTGAATGGGTCTGTCTGTGTGTGTGTGTGTGTGTGTGTGTGTGTGTGTGTGTGTGTGTGTGTGTGTGCGTGTGTGCGTGTGCGTGTGTTTCTGAGTGTGTTGCAATATAAGTGCAGTGAAAACTGAGGAAGTGCATTTACACCTGGTTAGTATGATTTCTAATGAGCACAGAAGAAAGCAAAATTCACTCATCAGTGTTTTATAGACAGAGAGAAATTATATGATGAGCAAACTTTAAACACAATCAGTTCTAAGTGCTTTTTCTTCTTCTAGAATAAAGATGAAATTACTTAATAGGACAAAGAAATTACTCACCTGAATGATGACATTTGGGAAAGGACAGCGTCATCAGGCAAGATTGGCAGGAAGGAGAGAGAAGAGACAAGAGGGAAACATTAGGCAGAGTACTGGGGTTAATAAATATGAAAAACTGTGTGTGAGTAAGCATTTTATGTTCACTCTAAAATGTACGCTCTCTCTTAACCACTGCAGCGGAAGAGACTGAATTTACACGTAACCTTAAATTCCCAATATTGTTTACTACTGGACTTTCCTGGCACAAAATAGAAGTGGAGAAAAACAAAGACTATCTTCCTGATAAGAACTTTCATCAGTGCAGTTTGTAGCTACATTACAGCCATTTATCTAAAGCAGTAACTGTGAGATACAGATTTAAGAGAGGACATACTGTAGATTGGCCAAGATATAGAGTGCATGTGAAAAAAGAGATACACCGAGAGGAGCAGAGGGACAAAGCGATAGAGGCTGAGAGAATGAGGAGGGCAGAGTAATCATTAATGCAAATGCACGCCAGAAGCCAGATAGACTGGAGTTTTCGGAGGTTACTGCTGTTTTTGGAGGGTGTTAATTGTTATTCATGATGCTGTTGGCTTGAGCGGGGATTGGGGCTGTTTGTTTTTGAAGTGCTGGATCAGGCAGGGATTTATTGACCATCGCTGCTGGGGGTACAGGCCAATAGAGGGATGTCAGTCAGGACGGAGGAGGACTTGAGGGGGGAAGGTGGAGCTGATGGTAGTTAGGTCAAACCTCCAACCTCACATGTCTTCCTGTATGCCTTTGGCTGTGCAGAAAACTACAACAGATAAAAAAGGGGCCAGGGGGGCCATCCCCATTTTAACATACATTTTTTATTCTTCAACATAATTTATTGAAACACACCACCTCTTTTTGAACTACAGTGGACAACCTTGTCTGCTATTTAGGCTCCAATTTTGAGTAACTATGTCTGACTCATGCAAACAAAGGCATGTGTAGTCCACATGCCTCTATGCATGCATGTGTGTGTGTGTGTGTGTGTGTGTGTGTGTGTGTGTGCGTGTGCAGGGAATTTTTTCCAACTCTTTTTATTTGAAGCTTTCACAACAAATGACATACAACAGAGGCCATGGCGAATGAAACATCGTCAAAACAGTATGTCAATTGGATGAAAATTATTTAGTGTGTCTGTATGCTGCTAATTGCAGGCATGCAGCCATGTGTCCAATCTATAATGCCAGGCACTGAGAGAGTGACAAAGCTGAGCTGACCCCCCCCCCCCTTCAAAACACACGCACACGCATAAACACATGTGGACAGAGTCTGTCAACAGGCCCGTCAGAGCAGAGGACTCCTGACAGCCACTCATTCACCACCAGTGCCACTGCACAGCGGTAACAGCATTATCTGCATATTAGCGTTCCAATAATATTTCCTGTCTCAGTCTCCCCTGCCTTCACTGACCCCAACCAGTTGTTTTACTACAGTCAGATAGATAGATAGATAGATAGATAGATAGATAGATAGATAGATAGGGCAGTGGGGCAGTCAGAGGGAATGACCTTTCCTTATGTCTACTGTATAAAATTACCTACTTCAAAGGAAACAGAGTCAGGGACAGAGGGAACACATGAGCAGAATCAGAAAGGATTGACGGGTAAATAAATAAAAATCCCTGCTGGATGATAACATGACAGTGGCCTTAGTGTCTGTTTAACCACTAAGCAAATATGCATAAGGACAGGCAATGTGTGCTGGCAGGGAAAGAAGGGAAAAGTCCAGATAATAAAGCTATTGCCTTGGCCTGTTACTTGTATTATCTCTGCTAATCTCTGTGATCCACTACTCTTCACAGGGAATTTAGGCTTGTTCGCTGCTTGTAAAGAAAGTCTTAACATTAAGTATTTAAAAAATGTGTGTGTTTGACAGCATAATCTGCTTGTGTTAAACTCTGTTTGGTTTTGAACAACAGGATGGGCCAAACATGCCAGCACAATGTCAACAGCTTGATCTGTGATGAACAGTGATGGGAGTAACGATTCAGAGTCAAGTAGGCTATTGTACGTTTTACTTAACCATTTATTTTATAGCTTTAGTTACTGTGCAGCTTCAGATAAATAATACAAAATAATATGAATAAAATATGATGTATTAAAGTGGATAAAGATGAGACTTTGTTTATCCCGTGGTGAAATTCACAAGCTACCTGCCAAGTCATACTTCCGCTTTTATTTTGGTGAAAGTAACTCAAAAGTAACGCAAAAGTAGTGTAAAGCTTTACAATTCAGAGACAGTAATATTGTAATATAACTGATTACTCTCAAATGACAGTAACTAGTAATCAATACTGTATTACATTTTGGAAGTAACTTGCCCACCACTGGTGATGAAACCAGTGTATAGCGCTGACGCAATTTGTTAAAATGACAGGTTAAACTTTCTGTGGAGCCTTTTCTTTTTTAGTTGCCAGCCTCTCTGTCTTTTCCCTCTCTGTCCTTGTCTCTTACTCTCACTGCGTCCCTCTCTCCACATGACCTTGCCTAACCCTCCATTGGGCTTTCGTCTGACGGAGAGGCAGCCAGGCAGAATTTATCCGTCTGAGATCAAAAAAGGGGAAAGGAAAAAAAAGCCAATGGGGGCAAGCTGAGGAAAGATTGCATATCCAGGCGTGAACCACAGGACAGGCGCACAGGTCAACAGACTTCCAGCTCTGACACTAGACAGCTTCCATTCACACACACACCAACGTCACAAAAAGAGAGATTCGTCATTTTTCATAATTGACAAATTAAAAAATAAATCACTGTTGGGTATCCAGGAAAATCTACATATCATCTATATATTGTGTCTGTTTCTCAGCCACATTTATCAGCATCTCGCCTTTGTGACACATTTGCCACACAAACACATGAATTCAGAGACTCATGCAAATACACACACTTACATATACACAAATACAGCTCTCACTCCTATGTGTATGACACTGGTCTCTGGGGAATGCCACTGAGGTGTGAAGAGTGTGATTGGGATCATAGGGAGCCGTGGCCTCTCTCCACCAATTACTCAACAATCTGGCCTTGTCCTAATCTTCCTCTGAAAACACCCCAGTTAAAATGATGCAGAAAACAGCAGGTTGCCCACCAGGCCACACAAGCTAATCTCGGTGCACTGGAGTGTGTTCACTCTCGTGCTTTTATAAATACTAATACACTTCTATATCTCACAGGTCCATGTACACGTTCGATGACACCTCTAGTCTTCTCAAAGGAGGTGTAGATTCTATCAGTAGCTTTGTCCACAGCCGTGTAGTCGCTCCCAAGCTAGAGTGCTGTGTCCTCAGGCCACCTCTTAATAGGTCAGACGCAACAGCTGACCATTTAAAAGCACTGCATACAATACCAAGAACATTATGTATTACGAAAGCTTTTACAAAGTTGTTATGTATGAGGAAGTATGCCACTACAGGAGATATCTTTTGAGTCACTGAACAACTACTGTGAAGTCCTTTTCACACTGGCACCGATGCCAGCAGCAATGTTAAAAAATAAAACCACACAGGCCTACAGTATTTAAAGGCTCTGACACACCAACCCGACGGCCAACCTTCGGCAGAAAAGCCAGTCGGACTGACTGCCTCCCCGAGTTGGTCAAAAAAGTGCCTCGGAACACACCGTAGCGACGCCGACTTGAGCGTACGTTCTGTGCGTGCGCGAGACGTGATACGTCTCCAAAGCAGCAGGCAGCGCTAATCTGTATTGTCGCCCAAAAAATGAAAACCGGCAGCTGATTGGACGAATGCGTCACGTGGGTATGGCTTTTCCCAGATTTCAAAGCCAGACCATGATGGCGGCTTGTTCGGAATACTAGGGGTGTACGATTCAGAAAATGTCACGATTCGATTCCAATTTTTAGGCTCACAATTCAATTCAATATCGATTTTCGATTCAAAAACGATTCTCGATTAAAAAACGATTCACAGTATGTAAATGTAGTTACTTTTCCCATGTATGTATGTATGTATGTATGTGTGTGTGAATATATATATATATATATATATATATATATATATATATATATATCTTATACATCGCTTATTATTCATGTGGATTTATTTGTTATTTTATCATCCTGTTTATGATGTATGTGTATGTTGTGTGTGATGTCTGTAAGCCAATGGGACCTTGAATTTCCCTTTGGGGATCAATAAAGTATCTATATATATATATCATGTGATTGCAGTAGACATACAATAAAATTATTTAAAAAAAAAATAAAAAAAATATGAATCGATTTTTTGGAATTCTATGAATCGATTTTGAATCGGTAGAGCTTGAATCGCGATTCGAATCGATTTTTTTGCACACCCCTACGGAATACGATGTCATATTGTACTAAAACAGTTCACTGAAACGTGTTTCTGAAAACATTTTAAGAAATAGGCCATGCAGTTGTGGAATCTGTCTTCATTTCAGATCAACAAAAAAAAAAGATTTTCGTCAGATTTTGAGAGGCATTTGTCAGGCTCAGCCCGCTTGTCATTTCCGGGTTAGCACTCTACCAATCAGATTGGTCATTGAGTCTGACTGCCCGCCTTCCGATTCAACAAGTCAAATCGGCCCAAATGAAGGCTGACAGCTCCTCTGACTGACGACGGCACGGAACACACTGATCTGACTCGAGTCACCGACCTCGCCAGACTGTCTGACGGCTGATAATCGGGTTGGTGTGTCAGGGCCTTAAAGTCCACCTGGTTGTAGAGTCGAACTGAATGTAAATAAAACACAGCATAAAGTGTCTATAAAAAAAAATCAATGGAGTATCCAAATTGAATTTCAGTCAACACCACCACGCTTATGCATCAGTCATCGTCTACCCATCAGTAATCTAATGAGAATTAACACCTCAAAAATAGCTTGTGATTTCCATAAATTAATCAGGATTGAAAATGACTGATGGCTTTAAAGGCAGCACTAAAAATACTGAGCAGCCCAGAGGCTTGCCTTTGATCCCAAAGCTCAAATTAAATTGATTCTAACGGTTTCAGACAGCTTACGTTGTGTCCTTCAGATTCAAACAATGATTTCATCAGGCTCGCATTACACGGCGCCGCCTAAAGCTATCTGGATGGAACCCCTGTTTCTTGATCCTTCCTCTGCCAAAAGAAGAGACATGTCTCTGTCTCTCTGTATAAATAAGTGAAGAGTGAGGTAAGTCCATCTAATAGCAGAGCAAATAAATGAATAATAAAAGGAAAAGAGAATGTCAGTCAGTGTGAGTGTATTGTAACAGCTGCTGTCTGATGGATGGAGAGTTTCAGATGGCTGCTGTGGACATGGTGTTGCTTGCTGTTTGTGCTAGACCTGTATATCCCTGACTCAGTCTAACTCAGCCCAAATTTTAGTCTGGCCCAGCCCAACCAGCCTAGCCATACCAGCCACTACATGCTATCGCCATGGCCACTGAACTTCACAGACAAACATGCAGAATATTTTTACCCAGGCCATACCATTCCAAGCCCACAGCAGCTGTTCTTCATCCTGTGGCTGACACTCACATCTGGTGTCAAGGCTCTGAACAGGCCAACGACAAAGGCTGTCTTTTGAGCTGACCCTACACAGAGAGGGATAGGCAGCTTTCGGCATACAGTCATTTCAATATAGCCTGGGGCTGCAGTGACCTCCATCATTCTCGCAGCTGAGCACCTGTCCTCGATGTATTGAAGGAGCTCCCCCACACTAAGGTGAAACGGTATATCTCTGTTTTTATGGTGAGGATTAAGAACTCCTTCTCCCCCCTGCCTTTCTCTCAACCACCATGCCTCCTGCACTAAATTACTCCACACAGCATCAGCCCGGCTCCCATTAGCCCTTTCAATCTGCCTGCCTTCAGCATGACGAGCCCTGGAGCTATAGAGGATGGTAATGATCTGTGTACACTCCACATTGTACACCCACTCCTCCTCCAATTCTTCATCACCCCCTCTCTCAAATATCTACCCTCAAGAGATATGTCCCACCTTAAAACCTTAGCTCTGTATTCAAGATTTGTCTCGGTATCTTTGGTAACCCGTTGCGTGGACGTGCATCACATTGAAGTGGGCTTTCTTTATCTGTTATGGTGGTGGTGGTGGAGGGGGGTCTTCAAGAGGCAATCCTCCAGCCTATCTCAATGCCCCCCTCAGTCTCCAAGCAGACACCCCCATCCATTAGTGACGGAGAGGGGTGGAGACCCTGTAAATTATAGACGAGTTCCACACAGCGAACAATGGTGTATCCACTCTGCATTCACCGGCACATCTGCATTCCTCTACAAACCAAGACACAAACTCAACCTTTCAGATGAGTTTCCTATATATCAGATACCAGTGGAGATATAAATAAAAGATACCTGGTTAAGATTTTGTACTCTCTTTGCTCATAAAGTAGATAAATATTCTTTATGACTATTGATTGACTACAGGCATAAAAAAAGCTTCCTATAAGTGTGTTGTGCACTAAAAATAAGAGTTGCATGTATTAACGTGGATTCTTATGAGCAGCCAATTGTAGGCAACATTAACATGCAACAAGACAGATCGGCTGTGTCGGCACACACGCACAGCTTATAAGAACAACAATTCTGAATCATCTTTGTCTCCATCCTCGGCTTTCTTTTTGGTGAAAAATGAATGGTGATAATTAACATTCCTCTCTCAGCATCCTTTCCATTAAACTTGCATTAATGAAAGCCCAAGATAAAGACTTGAAATATTCTCTGTCACCCTCATTCTCATTTCCAGAATGAGGCCACTCTAAAGCCACCATAAGCATGTATTCTTTGTGTCTGCAGCATAATATTTTATCTTGTATTATCCTCAAAATTATTTAAATCAGCTGAGTTAAAGTGTTGGTAGTTGGTACTGACTTTGAATGACAATGGGTCCAGTAGAACCTGTTTGGGATGGAGCACATCCACTGTGGTCTAAGCCGTGCTGCTTTACTCCCAGACTGTGACCAATAGATTGTCTCCCGGAGAAAAGTGAATTCAGGATGAGAAAAAGTGAGAGGGATTCAAAGGTAAACACAGCATGAAGCCACAGCTACAGAGGGCTGCAACATCCCTCCACTTCGGCTTGCTCCACAGTACAGTTTCAGCTCTCTCTCCCTCTGTCCCTTATACAGTCTATGGTATGTCCATGTGATTTAACTCAAACATGTCATTTAATCAGCCCCATTCTATCTGTGCTGTTTCACTAAAATACACATTGTTTTTATTTCTATATGCATCACATTAGTCTTGAGGATGTATGGTGAACACTATGATCACCAGGTAAAGATATGATGGTGACTTGATATTGCAATGAGTAGAAATGAGATGCCTTTACTTTCCACAACCCCCCTCTGCTATCCTGGGCTATATTCCCCCTAGATGGGCTTTCGTCTAATCCTCAAACACTGTGTACGTGTGTATCCATTAGCAGTGTGGCCTTGAGGCCTTTCTACCGCCCCTAACCCAGGAGGTACCCCTCATACTCTCCATGGGGGAGATCAGGTTAATATTATATTGGTGATGGAGACAACATTTCTTATTTATTGAAAGGCAGTCTAGCATGAAAGAGTGTTTGCAGGCAGGCCAGTGGATTACCTGACCCCATCTCCTATTCTATCAGATCACAGTGGACCCCAATAACTTCACATTCTATTGCTGTGTGACGAGGACAAAGAGAGGATAGACAGCAGCTTTCTTAACCCCTCATCCGCCTCACTGACCACTTTAAAACACTGTATGCTGTATTTGTGACCAAGAAAATCAGTACAGATAGCCTGATTATTTGCAGTTTTGAAACATTTGAAATGACCACTGGGCAAAGACTTCAAGATGTGATATTTGAATACAAAACCATGGATACTTGTCTTTCTTAGAAGCTGTTTAATATTATTTCAGTTGGCTACACATCTTAACGTGTTTTCTCAAATTCTATCAGTGGCATCATTTTTACCACTTTAGTTATTTGCCAATACTTCTCTTCTCGTGCCCTCTCTGTCCATGATGCAGCTTTTAAGAGTTGAAAAAACATTTCATCTATTTGTTCTCGGCATGTTTCGAGGGCCATTGTGGATGACGTACTGGAGATGCACAAAGACAAGAACTACTTAGTCTGACTGTCCACTCATGATGGAGAAGAGCGATATGATGAAGCGAATGAAGGACAAAAGGGGGCATCAAGAGAGATAAATATAGGGGGGTTGAGCAGGAGAAAAGCGAGAACAAGGAGGTGGGAATATAATCAGGAAGTCCAATGACCTTGTCATGAGCAAATCTTTATTGATCAAAACAGACAGAACAGGATAAGGAAGAGGTTGTGTGTGAATCAGGGTCATTGATGAGTTGAATTTATGATGGTGTAAAACATGACATAAAGTCCTTGGAAAGTACAGCATGGAGAACCCATAGAAGCCTGTTCCCTGGGAAGAATAAACCACTCCAGAGAGCAGTCACTTTATCTTATTAAAAGAGCTAATCAGAGCCAGATTAACTTTAACAAACTCCAGGGACAAACAACCGAATGAGTCTGTGTTGATGTACTGCTGCTTCAAATACTGTTGACGATACAGGGGGAAAAAAGGCCTTCGTCCTTCCCAACCGTGCCATCACAGCCTACTTAAATAGGAACAGTCTAAGTGGTGCCAACACAAGGACTCTCTATATGAGTTTGTTGTGGTGCTCCTGACACTATATGACCCACAATGGTTAAAACGGCACAAATGAGAGATCGCAATGAGATCTCAAAGGTCAGTGGTCATTCAAAAAAGGGGTGGAGGGCTCTTCTGGCTCTCATGTTACTATGTATTATGTAAAAGCACTTACTCTGTCCTTTCCACTTATTTCACAAGCACTGCTGCTTCCCCTCCCCTCCCCGAGAGTCCCTAGTTTCACAGCTAGCCAGTGGCCCTGACTTCTGTTTGACCCGTTTCTGCTCGACACGACTCTTTACCCATACTGTAGATCCCTGCTCATAGTCTCTTTGTTCAACAGAGCCACTCAGTGGTGAATCAATGCTGAGAAGAGTGTCTGAAAAGAAATGGCTCCAGGAACACTTTTCTATTAAACACCTCCTGCCAATTAGGTACTGTTAGGAATTTGCATTTTGAATTTCAATGTGCAGAGCAGAACCGTAGGATACCAAGCTATCAAAGCAAAAGCCTGTAATGCTAACTACCACAGTGCCCTGGCTATATTTCAGCAGTTTGCACGGATTCAATTTTGATGTTGATAGGAGCAAGGGCATTATCCACTTATAGTTATTAATTTGGCTGTTCTCAGGAGGAGCTGGGGGGGTGTTGATGCTTTCACACTGCAGATCCATAGATATTCACAGGCTTTAATTGATTTGGCCAGTGTGGATTCTCAGCTGATAAGATATTGTGTTGCAGGCGAGGCATGCGTGGATAAGCAGCCATTTGGTGTTTTTTCTAATGGCTGAAAGAGCAGAGATGGGGGTGGCCAAACACTTCTCACTCCTGACCCATATATTTACACCCCTTTGACAGAGCCTCAGGACGAATTCAATAACAGTCACTAGAATATTCAGATTGTAGATGGTGAAACTGGAGCACTCTGCTCAGTAAAATGATTTGAAAAATTTAAATAATTGTTAAAAATAAAATAAAATAGGATATGGAACAAGAATAAATATATATAGCATAAACAATGCCTGTTAAATTGCAGGCTCAAAAATATAAAAAATAACACATGATACTAAATAAACTACAATTTACTATTAAACCCTAACTATTGTGTTGAATGCAGAGTCGTCGTTTTTTTGGCTCTGTAGCAAAACCAAAGCCAAACCTAGGGTGAAGATTAAACAAAAGCCTAATGAACTGACTATGCCACTTCTGTGCACCAATAAGGAAGGGGCCCTCTCTCCAATTAGGCTGTTGTGTGCACTGTGGCGGGTTGATTATCATGTATTTTTCATGTGCCCCCTCCGTCTTTATGCTTGGCCTGCAGGTCTAACATACAACACATTAGCATCGGCAGAGCCTCACTATAGCTTGTGCACACTCACACACACAACCACTTGCACACAGACTCACTCATTCACAGACACCACATGCATGCAGGTACGCAAAAAACACAAATATATATATATATATATATATAATAAATAAGAATATCACTTGATTTCGATTCAGCCGTCATAGGATGGTGCACAAAGAGTGCACAGTGTACACACACATCCGAAAACTAAATAAATTAGGCTGAGTGTGTTTTGACATGGAGGTAGTAAGAGCACAGACGCAAGAGGTACTCCTGAATATTTCAACAAAAAATAAAAAGGAGGAGTTGGAAACGTACTGGCAAAGGCATGCCAGATGTCTGAGGATTTAATGGGGGGTAAATGGAAATCAATCCCTTTCACTGCTCAAGACGTCCAATCATAACACATTGTTTTAATGGTCCCACTGGATGACATCCACATTATATGTGGAAGGAAGATAGCTCCACTGCTGACTATTATTATACCCAGTGGTTACAAGCAGAGACAGACAGATAAATGAGGAACACTATGGAACACACTTAGTGGATAACAATAAGACAGACTATGGGAAGCTGTAATGCAGGTCTCTTGTTTTTAGTTCTCAAGGGTGACTGAATTATTTATTTCACAGATTTAGTCTCTTCTATTTTTTCCCGTCTTTGTTATCTTGAAGTCAGACCTATTGACTGTGAAAGGAAAAGAAGAAAAAGGAAATGCATGGTAAACACTTAACACCCAGATGATAAAACTCCACTGTGTAAATACAGAGAAATTATTATGAAAACGTATTTACCTTTCTCTAATTTAATGTTGCTTCAGATCAGATGTGAATATGATCTGAAGTTGAGACTGGTACTGAAATGCAGAACTACGCAAAGTTGCTAATATACCAACATATGGTGTGTTGCGTGACATATGTGCTACAAAAGGCGAATACTCTACGCTCAGAATTTCATTATGCCTACCTGTGTTCTTTACTCCCTGTGTCTGAATAAAGGAGTCAAAGCAGAGCATTTAATGGGAGCCGACACTATGGGGAACTTCATGTCACAAGAGACAACACAGCAAATTAGCTGATAATTAAATTTTTCTCCATTAGGGAAAGAGCAGAGTAATAACTCACACAGTAGGACTGCCAGCTCCATTAATGTCTCTATTCCCTTCATGTGGGAGGATAAGGGAGCGGGACAGGGATGTCAACATCTCCACAACACGCAGGAAGACGAGAGGAGATGAAGGAGGTCACATTCTCATTAAACCTTAATAACTGTATGAACAGTATGACAGAAAGAGGATCTTGTATGTTCACTATTTTGTTCACCGAGTGCACAGCGTTGTAAAGAAAGAGTAAAGTAGTTGGCTGGCTGTGCCATTGATTATCACAGCACTGGCCACTTGTCTCTTTTTAGTTCAGGTGAAGAGAATTCTTGTGGACTGTGTGCATGTGTGTGTGTGTGTGTGTGTGTGTGTGTGTGTGTGCCTCTGTGCGTATGTAATCACCCAGCTGTTGAAGGGGCTTTAGCCTCCAGCTGTTAGCCCGGTGATGACAGCGGTCCATGGCCCCACCTTCATGCTCACTGATCCGGGTAATTACCTCGTCCATCTGACCCCCTCCCCTCGAGACGCAACTCCGCCACCACCACCACACCACTCTGACCGAGCTGGCTGTCACAACACCAATGAGGACTGGTCTGAGACAGAGCTATATGGATGATATGGTTACACGTGAAACAGCTCTATTACACCACCAACCTAAGGTCATCATCTGTGCATGTTTATGATGTAATATTAAGGCCAATGGATAAAGGTAGTGATTGGCAAACAATATTCATGTTGGCTATCTTAAAGCCATTTTCTGTGTAACAAAGGTAGAGAGAGACATTTAAAGTGGAGCGACCCTCAGCAGCCCCCACTGTAAGTCAGCGGGTAAAGTTCACTCCCGCCATGTGGCCTTATGACAATCTCTGCACCTGACATCATCAAAGAAGGTGGACACACAATCAACCTTAGAAAGATTGTCCTCTACAACTGACGACAGGGAAGAGGAAGATGGAAGAGAGGGAACACATGCTGTGCCAAATACCTTCCCATTCTCGTCTCTATTGCTCCTCTCTAACAGTCTCTATGGCTCTCTCTGCCAGTGAACAGAAACAAGAAAGACCCGGATGATCAGTAATTTCACAGTTGACAGACTTTCCTTTCCCTGATTTGATATCATTCGTAAAAAAAGAAGGTAAATCTCGCTGCTCTACCTCTCTCCCCAGTGGGATATAACGCATTCTGTTCATCTCATTTTCTGGAATACTGGGAGTGTGCAACAGCAGGCCAATCTCAATTGGGCCAGCCAGGAAGGGGTAAAGGAGAGCAAAAAAAAGTGGGGAATGAAATTAAGACAATAGCTGTGCATCTGCCCCCCTGGGCTCACTGGTGTGTGTATGCATAGTATGTGTGCTTATAAAATGTAATGGAAGGCAACTGTCTCTCTGCAGCCAATGTGAATATAATTAGGCTTTACTATCAGCAAACACCTGGACATCTGGCTCTAATTCTTGACATCCTATTCCTCACAGAATCTGGTTTCATCCTACACAGCGTCTTGTGTTTGTATGTGTATGGTTGTGTTTATAGCTGTGTTTGTATATGTTTAAACATGCAGTATGGGGTGATTAGTATGCACAAGCAACACTTCACATCTGTGCTTACCCTAGCTTTCCCACCCTGCACTTGACTGCGTAGCCTGGCTATGTCCCAGTTCCCCCAGTGACCCCCCCTCCTGCATCCACCCTGGAGAGGCTGCGTCAGCTGGACTGGACTGGGGATCAATGCTGGGGAAACAGCCTCATAATGGGCTGGATTAATGATGAAAAATTTGGTGTCATCCAGGGAGCTCCTGGATATTTATCACAGGGGAAGGGTGGGTTGCCAATAGGAGCCTCTTAGCACCCTCCTGACCTGGGAGGCTGGTGGCAGGACACAAGTGTAACTGTGGTTGCACTGTGTCCAGCTGGAGCCCTAATGGAGGTGCTCTCTGGGGCATTTCAGAGGAGGATGGATACTCTTAAATGGATACTAGAGCTGTTGCTGCTGCTTTTTATAGGCCAGAGCTGCAGCCACCGCTGCCACTGTTTCTATTTGAGAATGCAGCTTGAACGAACAGTCTGCAATCAATCTTGCACACAGGAACACTTTGCATGTCTCAGGTTTTTGCTCCACTATCTTTGTGTAATAACCCTTAGAGGACAGAAAAATGAAAATGTAAAGAAAGCACACTAATATTAATTTTTCCCAACTGTGACATTGGCAGCTTAAGAGAGAAAAGACAATCTGAAGGAGAATAAATGCATTCAAGTGTATTTATCAGGAAAAAAACCTATAACCTATAACCCTATCCTAGTTCTCCATTATTTGAAAGACAGATAAAACATAGACACAATCTCTCAAGTTACAATCATGGTCTCCTGAGAGAGGTCTTTCACAAGGCCTTGAGGATGGATTGGGTCAAGTCTACTGGTATACGGGTGACTGAGAGACAAGGCTATTACGGGCCTGTCAAAGCAGGAGAGGGCCTGAGGAATCTACAACCACAGGACTTCAAGTGGTTCTCCAATTACCTTTCAACAACCAAACCAATGTAGCCTTGGAAGAAAAGATCTCAAGTATCTGTTTTTTTGGTCTTGTCCCTTCCGCATAAAGAAACACACAATATCTGCTGTTGTCTCTGTGACTCTGCCCTTCTTTGGATACATACACTATAGCAACATACAGTACATGTCTTGTGCATCTTAGAGTAACATGACTGAATACATTTCCATGAGTATCCTGACTAGTGCTGCATGTAGGTATACAATTTTAGCATCTGGACACCATGATCATTGTCTGACCTGGCATTCACAACAAGACACAAAATTACTTATTTAAAATGAGCACTGAGGGACAACTTGCAACGTTTGGGAAACAAGGAGTCGTGAAGAAAGGAGGCAGGTTCAACATTTTGGACTTAAACAAGGTAACAGTGTTTAAACTAAGCATACTATTGTGCAGCTGGGTACCTTAAACAGGCATACAACAATTTGGAAATTGATCAGGCTTCATACGATCCATTTAAAAATGTCTGGATTATTCCCAAGTCTGAATCTGGATCGTTTTGCCCAAGGTGGAAAAAGTGTACTATGCTTCATTCAGTTGGAAAATAGTCTTTCAAAGCTTACTGTAGTTCATAAAATTTAATTTAATAAAATCTGTCCCTCTGCTTGGCTGTATGTAAATATATGTGTTTGTACAAGCAAAGGGAAAGGTATTCCTCGGAGTGAGCAGAGAGTCCACTGCAACCCCTTGATGACCCATTGTTCTATTTGCATCCACCTTGTTGTGACCCTCACTCTGGGACTCTGTCTGGCCCTGTGTGGACATCACTTCGTTGCTCCCCAATGCCTTCTGTTGTTTGTTTTATGCTTTCTCTGCCTCGTTTTCCTCAGTGGTATGCCAGCTTTGACCCTGAGCACTAGGGATCTGTCAGTCCTGGAAATCATAGGCAAATGTCACCACTCCTTTTTTTCAGCGCATTCACTGCAAAGGAGGATAACACGGCTGCCTTTCCCGTGCCCAAAAACAGGACCCTCCCCAACCGTTTACCAAGACAACAGCATCCTCTGCCCCACCAAGCCCAGAATGTTGATTCCTAGCTTCCTGGCCATAGCAAAGCTATAAATCCCATGCAACCATGGCACTTATGGACATACGGCCTCTATCCAGGAATGTAGAGCATAAGCAGATATCAGGGCCTGAAGCAGGGGTGGGGGAGCGAGGGGCAATTAAGTGTGTGGCGCAGGGAGGAGTGCAGGTGTGTGGACTGGTGATAAGGACAGTGGTGCTGCCATTACTCATCCCCCACCAACAACAGCAAATAGACTGCCAGCAGATGACGGGTCTGCTCTGGCAGCCTCCGAAAGCTTTTCCTCAGCCGGAGAGAAGAGTGTGTGGCGGAACAGAGTGGATAAGGAATAGATAGCAACGGAAAGCGCATTTCATCACGCCAGGGAAGACAGGGGGAAAAATGGTTGTATGCAATATTGTTGAGGGAAGAGTCATTTAGAAAAGTGAGGCGATTCTGCAGGCTGGCTCGTTTCAAAGCAATTAAGATTAATTAAGTGTTGCTGGTGGCACTTCATATTTGAGATACTGGGTTTTATTATCACTAAAGTGCAGCATTAAAGAGCCATACAGAAACATAACTTAAAAAGAATGCATTTATAAAATTTGAGAATATAACACAGATTACACCATCAATAAATCAACCATTTCAAGATAGTACCTATGAAAAAGAGAACCCAATGTCACCCATGGTTAATGGACACCAGTCCAAGCTGTGGCAGATGGTTCTGGTTGTGATTAAACAGAGGTTTAATATGAAAATGGAAAGCAACATAATAGCAATTTAAGCATGCACAACACAATCCTTACCCCCCCACAGATGCATTCCTATAAGACAGACAGAATTTGGGAATTGTTGGTGAATTGCCAAAAGAGGTCAGTTTAAATATCGTTCTACTGATATGCTGACAGAGTCTACTTTGTCAACTAGATACAGTAGTTCACCCACAGTCACAGCAGTGCATCAGTCTGCCCTGAGGATCTTGGTGGCCCCTTTCTCCCAGTCAGCAGATACTATGTCGTCTCACTGGCCTTGGGGCTAAGGACATCCTGTCTGCCTGTCTACTAGGGCAGCCGCGGAGCACGACAAGCAGATGCATGCTGTTTCATGTGTAGCAGCATGCATATGAACGTGCAGGTTCAACCACTTGACAAGGGATTGAGACCTGTGAAGAGAGCATCTCTGCTGAGGGACTTAGGAAAAGGGCATCTCTTTGGCTGTGACAAACTGATTGTCATCTGTGACATTTATCATTGTCCCCTTCATATCTGTGTGACATCATTTCACTCCTCTGTTTAAGCAAGCTCGTGGGTGGCAATGTGTCACGCCAAATGGATGCATGGCGAAGGATTTGTACCTGCTGCTAGAAATTCATAAGGGACATTGGATTTTGTCAGCTAGAAAACTGGGTAAAAGATTGCAGCCAATTTTAACTTTTACAGAAATAAATCTATAGGCAGGTTTTTCACTGCGCTCCTTTTCCTTCTCACTAATATGGCTTTTGGATGCTGATGTCAGCAGTTCCTTATTCCCAGCCGCAGAGCCTTGAAACCCAGCACTCCTCCCTCTCGCTGGCCTCCGGCAGTCCAGTAGCGAGGGCGAAGCAAAATAAAAACTAAGTCTATTTAACCAAGAAGAAAAACAACTTGGCTTAGTAGACAGATCTGAACATATACTGTACTTCACTGTGCACACTAAAATCCATCCGAGTACAGTAATAATAGGCGAATAAGGCACACTCAGACCATTCGTGCAGAGGACAAGAAAGAAGCTCTGGCTTCCAGAAAGGGACTGGTGCCACCTCACTCTTCCATCCCTCTGTCACCTGCTTGGCATCATCTCTGTTTAATTAGCTGGTAGTAGTCAAATGGTAGGAGATTAGGACCCCTAAAATACTGTAGGCAGATGATAAATCCTCAAGAGACACACAGGCTTTGCGGAGGAAAACAAAACACTGAAACTGTTCATTATGTTGAGTTGGAGGGAAGATCAAGTGAGACAGAGGGCGAGAGAGAGAGAGAGAGAGAGAGAAAGAAAGAGAGAGAGCTAATCTCAAATTTACTAAAAAACCCAGTGGAGAAAAACAATGTGTAAATCACCTCACCAAGCAGAGGGCTGCAGTAATTAGACTAAACACACCCTGCACAAACACACAAAACAAAAGCACGCACAATGAAATCCTTGCCTTTACTTTTTCCAGTAGACTACGTCGGACTTACAGGAAAGATTTATTGTCATATGGCACACTGTATAGCCATGACACCACTCCTTTGCAGTGATTCTTCAGTTCTGATAGAGACTTTTTTCTCATACCAGTATAGGATGAAAAGAGGCTTGTAATTAATTCCTCACTCTGCAGATGTCAAGTTATATGCTGTTGAATCCTTATGGTTCAAATGCTGTGCTAAATGTAGTGTCTACTGATCAAAGCGGTGCTTGTTTGCTTGTTTTTATGTTTTCAGAAGTGTGACTTCTGAGAGACACACTTATCCGAAGGGGTGTAATAGTGGCGTGCCAACAGTTGTCAGCCACATCTGTCCTCTGGCAAATTCTTGTGGCCTCATCTGTACTGGGGCTGGTAATCATTATCATGATAAGTTGCTAATGTGTGTGTCAATGACACCAAATACGCAATAGAAGCCTCCATTAATACAGTACAGTTTAGTACTGAAAGAATCTCATTACAAAATTGCAACAAAAAAAAGATGAATGAAAGTTTGTACATGATAGTAGTGAGTGTGTACGGCAGTTTCATGAATGTGTGTGTGTTTATGTCTGTGTGTGAATTAATTTTGATCCAGCAGTGTCTGATCCCCTGTATCCCAGTCTTAGATCTGGGTGGCGTGTTGCGCTCTCATCTCTGCCCCCCTCTCATCACCAGAGCTGGGTTTCTCTTTGTATGCTTACCACACACAGCCCACGTGTGCCTAGACACACAACCATTATGCACAACCTTGACCTTTTCCCAGAGAAATTGGAGGTGAAGGGGGGGATCAAGGGGATACAAGGGGGGCGGACAGCGATGGCAAGAGGAACGTGGGGTTGAATTTGAGAGCAGAGTCAACGAGTGACATTGGGAACCAGGTATCTTATATAAAGCAAAAATGCTAACTTTGATCAAGTAATAGAGGAAACGATGGTGATGGTGGGGGGACAGATGGGTGAAGACAGTAAAGACAGAAATACTTTCTGAATTGTTTACATTGGTTTAAGGAACCTAACTTAGCACAGATCCTGGAGGTAACCGGCTCCAACTATTTTGTCACTTATTGGGAGCAGTAGGCTAGATGGAGCCGGTTACCTCCAGGATCTGTGCTAAGCTAGGCTAGTGGTGGGTGCGTCAGACAGAGTTACAACACGCACGGAGATGAGAAGGGTATGTATTAGGGCTGTTGGAATGAATGCCGAAATTCGAATATAATTCAAATAGTAAAAGAATCAATACTATTCGAATGCTGAAATTACTATTCGAATGTGACTTTTTTTATAAATATGTTGGCTAACATTAGCTAATCTCCCTCTTCTTGCCTTGGCCTACCCGCATGTGTCCCTCATGTCACGTCTTATGAACAATAACTTAGCGGGAGTGAGAAACACAAGCCATTGTGAGGTCTAAGATAACGTTAGTACAACATTACGGAGCTAGCGTTACGTACCGAGTAATGTTAGTACAACATTACGGAGCTAACGTTACGTACCGAGTAACGTTAGTATACGAGGGAGTGACAGGCTGCGGCTGGAAATCGTAAGGACGGGAAATAGTTTTAACATGACTTTAAAATTGACTTCCACCGAGCCAAAGTGCTTATGTTAACATTAGTTAGCTTGTTCTTGTTTTCTAACTGCGTCACGAGGTACAGTAACGTTAGCGTAGCTGGGAGCTTCATGAAGACAGCTTAAGGTAATGAATAGCAGCCCTACAGTTGTCAGAGTTAGCTTCTACTTATATATTACCTTCTAATAGCTGTATTCTCAGTAACGTGACAATCTGCAAGAAACAGGTTGCTTATAAATCACTAAAATAGTAGTGACAGCACCGTTTGGCTTAGTTATTAATGCCGTTAGCATCATTTGTTACTTACCTAGCTAGTTTATGACAAAACGTTTCGGCTGTGCTTTCTAACATGATGTCATTGTGCTAACCGAGCACTGTTAGCCTTTACAACAGAACTGCTTCACTACACTTGTTGATAATGTTTGATTCCAGAGTTCTCTGCTGATTTGTGTTTGTTACTGTGTGCTCGTGGGGAAAATGAATGTAAACAAAGTTGCGTGCAGGTCGCCTCAGGCCAGGCTAATGTTGGAAGCCCCTCTAGTGGACAGAACGTGTAACAACAACCACATGCTTGTAATGCCATCGACAATGCATAAGCCTGAGTAGTGTAGTACATATTATTTTATAGGCTGCAATTGAGCATTAAATATTTGAATATTATTCGAATATTAAAAAAAATATCAAATGGAATTCGAATGGTATTATAGAGGAAGATTGACAGTTCTAGTATGTATGGACTTATCTAACTCTGGGGGATACGGTGAATAAGACAAAGTCCCAATAAGTCGGCGTGTTCCTTTAAACTGAACTCTGTAGCATTTAGGCCCTTTGACCACATATTGTTACAGTCAGTAATTTCTACATAGAAAGATCTGAATTACAGTTTGCACTCTGGCTAAAGAAGAAAAAAAAGAGATAAAAATGATATTGTGGTTTGTAGTGGTAACTGTGGTATGGTAATATTGAGCCATGGTGTTTTTGCTCTGCCTTTGTTTTAGCTAAGAGTCAGTGGGCGAGACAGGCCTTCCTGGCTTTGATGAGTGTAATTACGCTTTAAAGAGTGCCGCAGGAGTAAATTCATTACCCAGCCAGCAAGCTCTGGTTGCCCGCTCTCTCCATCTCTGTCTCCCCCAGCTCCATGCACACAGACAGGGCCTGCAGACACACACACACACAGTAAGCTCCCCGCAGACCAGCCACCGCTATAGGGCTACAGCTCTGCAGCCACAGCCCCCCTTCTCATCAGGGCTTTGGAACTCTCCATGCAACCCCAATATATTGGATGAATATGTGGAAAGAAAAGACAACCACTTACACACACATGTGCAGCAGACGCTCACCAATACAACTATACACACACACACACACACGCACTCACCCACCCACCCACACACACACACACACACACACACACACACACACACACATACACACCAAATCATCCACCCACGTTGCTTTGAGCTGTAAGCTTCTTCCTGGAGGTTCTCAAAAAAAAACTGTGGAATAACAATGACCCTAATTTCCTCCCAAACACATCAACACACACAGAGCGATCCTCATGACCGCAGCAAAGGAAAAGCTCCATGACATCCATAAACTACTGGAATGTGAATGTCTAAAAATGCCCTAGCATTTAAAATCAGAGCCTATACACACTGTGGGGTCAATCCCAAAATTGATTGGATTGATTCTCTGGACTAAACTGTCTATCACAATTGCAAAGGTAGATGTGGAATCGAATGGAGGGTCTCAGCAGATTGGACGATGGACAGAAGGGATCATTACATTCTTGGATTGCTGCAAGTGTGAAGAAACCTCAGCACAACGGCAGAGATCGTGAACACTTTATTGCATTTGGGTGTGCGTGTGCATGTTTGTTTATGATATATCCTACTAATGGCTGAGATGGGGTTACCCCTCCTCTCTCTGTCACCTCTTTCCACCCTTAGGGAGCCTACCAATTTAAGAGCTCACAGCGGGAGCATATTGGGTGGGACCAACAGTCCATCCATACAGGGCACTAGCTGCTTCCATATTCATTGTGTGTGTGTGAGAGAGAGGAAGAAAGGGAGGGAGACACATGTTTTTGAACAAATCTGTCATTAATTATGCTTCCTTAAAAATGATTCAGTTTCAATCTCTGATCCATTTATCAGTGTGTCAGATTGCGTGTCTCCATGAGACGCTGCAGCGATTGTATAAGACCTCGACTATGTCTGTCAGTCTGTCTGTCTTTGGGAAAAAATGTCTGCAGCCTCTCATATCCTCCCCTTTGTCAGCGTGTCAGCCTATGTGTCTGTGAGGATTCATCATGCATCCTTAGGAGTCGATCAAGGGGAAAACACCTCCCTCTTCCTACCCGCTCTCCCTCCTCCAGCTCCTCTTGCCCTCATCTAACATTAATGGCTGTTGGTTTTTTAATGAGGAAGTGGGTGTCCCTGTGCAGCCTGTCCGTAGAGGGCTTGCAGAGGGGGGATTGAGGTGGGAGGGGGAGGGAGAAGAGATGTACTGGTGCAAAACACATCCCCCGGCTGTGAAGCTCAAACGCCAGCCTAGCAGGGTGGGACCGAGGGGGGGCACTCTTAGTAAATATTGCCATGCCCTCCTTCAGCCTTCAAAGAGCAAAACAAGCCAACCGCAGCATTCTGCTTCTCTTGTTCTCCTCTGCACACTGTGAACAGGCAGTATGCTTTATGATAATAGACATCCCTGTGTAAAGCTGCTACCAAGTGTTCTGTGAATCCGAAAGGCCTTTGTAAGTAGTACATAATTGTATTCTCTCGTTTTTTGCTTCCCTTATTGTTGCAATGTGAGAGCTGTCTTGTCTAATTAGGAGCAACACAAAAGACTGTTGAGAATATCAATTATTATATATAAATTAGCATAAACAACAACAACAATTATCTTAAAGAACTTTTGGATTATGTATTATACTTGATTACAGACTTTTCTGTCAAATGTCTTTTGAAACAATGTGATCCATGACAGTTGCTGTACTATTTGTAGTTAATGTCCTATCGACTTGCTGTACACCCTACATTTCTGAATAACTCATTGTGGTCTAAAAAATAATTTGTTGTTGTTATTTTCTATCAATATGCTGGATGTGCAGTGAAGAAAACATAGCACAAAACAATTTATGAATTAACAATTTACCAGTCTTTCATAGGTAAACTTCAGATCAATGCAGTAGCTGCTACTGTGGGCAAATCAGCTTGTACTATCATGCCCACAGTGGGTTCTCAGGCAGGCAATTCTGTTTGTATTATTCTGTTATATTCGTAAAAGTGCTAACTGTAAATCAACAAACTAATTGTGAACACCTATTGAAAATAGGCACATGGTTTTACTGTGTAAGTTTGCCCTTTGCGTTTATTTGTGAGTGGGCGTTTTAACGGGGTGGGGTCTTTACCCCTCAGTGACCCATTCCACTGCCTATTTGTGGACTCAGCTAAGCGTTCACTACTACATGTTTTTAATAACACTTACATATTCATAGTCTAATAGCAACCCACCCAGCTGTGGACACACAGTGGACCTTCTCTCCCCATTTCACCCAAATACCTTAGAACTGCAGCCAAACTAAAGAATAATATGGATAATGAGAAAAAACAATTGGAGGACTAGACAGACACATTGAGGAAAGGGGGGAGGTGTTCCATTAGCCTCAGACCTTTAACACAGTTTCTTTAATCTGTCTACTTGCTAATAAAGTTTTAACATTTCATTATTTTAACAACTTTAAATAATTATTGTTGGTTAATTAAGAAAAGATATTAGTCAATGATTGCACGTTAAAATAAAAAGCTAGAGTCTAACTGAATGCTGATCCATTTTGTTAAAAAACTGCATGATGGAAATAGAGGTCTGTTTTCCTCATATTGTTTAGACTGTAAGCGATATGCTACCAACAGATACAAAAGACACTTGTTTGATGTGTCTCTAGATCTCTCAGCCATGCCCTCGTACTGCACTCTGCTAGCTGAAAAGAGTGAAGCACACACGCATATTGCCAGTGAGAGTCTGAAATGACATGCAACAAAGAGATACTGGCAGCCAATTAAATAAAGGAAATGGCCTTCATCATTGTATGATTAATGGAGCACACCATTAGTGCATAATGTTGCCCCCCCCATATATAATCTCTACCTGTGTGAATGTGTGGTACATTCATGTATGTGTGTGTGTGTGTGTGTGTGTGTGTGTGTGTGTGTGTGTGTGTGTGTGTGTGTGTGTGTGTGTGTGTGTGTGTGTTTGTGTGTGTGAGTGTGTGTGAGTGTGTGTTTGTGTGTGTGTGTGTGTAAAAGAGAAAGCACCAGGGAGGGGCAGGGGGTACCAGAGTCCCCAGGGTGTAGTAGCTGGAGGTATTCATCGCTCTCTCCTCCCTCTGAGTGATAATTCTGATGTTATTCAGGCGGGAGTGGGACGGGCAGTGCTGGGCCTGTGATGAAGCACCATGGCCTTTAGAAATTCATCTAATTCAGCGCTGGTCTACACCCTGCACTCACACCAATACACACAGAGAGAGTCATTACAGAGCCATGATCCATACTCAAAAACCCTATCCACCAATTTCAAAAAGCTCCACCAAATAAATGAAAAAACAGCTCTAAGCAAGCACCAGCACACTTCTCCTCAACTGCAGGTGAAGTATGAAGGTAGACAGAAATAGAGTGCCAGGATGATGGAAAAAGAGTGAACTAGATGGGAGGGAGAGATTTTCTAGGCTTGTTCTTGGTGTGTTTGTTTCCACTGTATCAGATCATATGTCCAGATCAAAAGCTGTCAAGAATCTCAGTTTTTCTGCCTTAATAAAAACCAATCTGTTTTTGCCGTGCACCAGAGAATAGCACACCACAGTAGACAGGCGCAAAGGCTAAGAATGAGAGGAGCACTAATAAAAAAGTAGTAAAAAAACAAATAAGGTGCCTACTGACCCAACAGCCACATTGACAAATTACTAAAACTGAATTAACAAGGCACATGTTTCAAGTCAAAGACAGGAATATTTATAACAAAGGGAAGATTTAGCTCTAAGACCCTGACCATTGATAGAGGGCAGAGCTCACGCCCAGATGTCAAGTCTCCACCCTCACCTTCAACATTTTTGAATGAGAAGCCTCAGAAGAGCAGCAGGCTCAACAGCAAATGTCCTCGCTATAGTCCCTGACTTCCCTTCACTGACCATGTCACACCCCCAACACAAACATACACCCCTAAAACATCTGCTCAGCAAGCAAACGTTCCATCCCCCCCATCTGTACAGAGTGCACCCTCGTCCACTCTCACTTAGCAGCCACACCCCTCTCAACTTCCACTTAGTAGTCCAGCCACATCGAACCCCCCCAAGCAGACATTTGCACACACAGACAGACCGCGCACTGAGTGGGTCTGGCCCAGCTTGGCAACTTGCCCCGCCTGTCCGTCTGTGTGCTCACCCCCTGAGCCAGCGCATCAGGATAGCCTTCCCCATGGAAAGGGGGAGGCTGCTGTTTTGGCTCTGCCACAGTACCACAGAAGTTCCATAGTGCCTCCATTGGCAGGCAGAATGATGGGTCCCAAACCGCTGGCGCCTGCCAATTGGTGTGCCCCACTCCTACAATGACTGTGCCCACGACCACCATCCAGCAAACTCTGAGAAGCGTCATTAATATGTAAGTGTTAATAGGTGGAGCTGCACACTAATTGCACACTGGAACGGGATCATGTATAATATTAGAAGCCATTACGCACCGGCTGTTGCAAGCAGAGGCAAATGAATTAAGACAACACATTATTTACTCGAGCACGGGGCAAATGGAGACTGACAGCACCGAGAAGGTTGACACTCAACATGGCAGCTGTTACTCACATCTGTTGGCTCCCGTATCTGCAGCGCTCAGCGGCCCTTTGATACGAGCTGCTCCTGTAATTAGTTGACTTTCCTCTGTTTCTCTGCTCAGCCAAATTTAGCTGCAGTGGGCAACACAAAGACGCAACTGCACTGTAGAGTCCAAGGTTGATAGCAGCTTCTTTTCAGCAGGAGAGGGGATTAAGCTCTTAGCTGTGGCCTTTAAACAAGGTCAGCAATATGGTAAACATAAAGGGAAGAGTTCTGGAGAGTGGCAGTATGCAAAAAGCATACAATTTGTCAAACACTTAGTGACCTATTGTGAGTACATACCGTATATGATCAGGTTCAGTGTTCCCAAATAAATGTTTTGTACATGCTAAAATAAAACTGCCAATGAATGATGGCTATATTCTTCAAAAGACTGGATATTTTAAATGGAAAGAAATAAAAAGAAGAAAATGGAAGGCCAAAATTAATAAAAATATAGCAGTGACACATTTCTTTCTCCCCCTTGCCTTCCTCTCACCAAGTCCCTAATGAGCATGTCGCTGGCAGAATTAATTTCTTATTGTTTAATTGATCCCCAAACAGCTCTCATCCATCATAGGGCCATTCAATATCTTACTCTTTTAATCTCTGTCTGCCCCTCATCATAATTGTATAGCACAGGCCATTACACACACACACACACAGAGAGAGAGGGCTCACACTGTGCTGTGGGCATCTTTAACACTGTCCAAACACAAACGCTGACACACCAACACACACTCACATGCCCACAGACTCACACACACATATTTATAGTAGAATCAATTCTGTTTCTATTAAATATGCATCCAAACAAGCAGAGCAGTTGATGCTGCAGTGGTACAGACTCCAGCGATGAGAGCTGGTGCACCAGGGAATGCGTCTAACATCTGTTTTACATTAATGATTCCTGGTGCAGCTCACAAGCTACTGTAATATTCACAAGG